>NC_068452.1:24160064-24360064 GCF_023373465.1 Oncorhynchus keta
GTGACCAATTCCTTGTTGAGCAAATCTGTCTCTTAAATATTTATTCAGAGGACAAAAACAAACATGACTTGTGTTTATTCAACGAATGCGTTTAATAGTCACCCATTCAAAGGTGGACTGCTTTGAAACATGTCTTAAAAGAGTACTGTACTGTACACTGTGTATTCTAGTAGGCTTACTTGCATTTTTTTTTGTGTGCACTGATTTAATGAACGTTTCATGAAATATGAAACTAACTGAAAGTGTATGATGCAAAAGCTACATACTTGAAACATGTAGAGCATAATTACCTCAGTAGCAAAAATAATTTGTTACATTACATATTTTGAGAAATTATTAATGTAGCCTAAATCATTTAATGTACAGGGAAAATTGTAGGCTAATAACAATTATTTAGAAATGATTGTCTTCCAAATGTCTGGCGTCTTTGACCCCTTCAGCAGTTCTTGAAATGTTCGTTGCTGATATCCCTCAGGTCATGGCCAACCAAGCCTGGAGGGCTGTTGCATGTTATATTGTTGTAGATGGTGACAACAGTGTGGGGTTCCTCTCCCTCAGCTAGGGTTTCCACTTGCCGGGGCACCGTCTGCGGTCTCCTCAAGCTGTAGTCTCTAAGGGGAAGGACACTGCAGTCACACTTCCAACGGTTCCCTGTCAGCCACAGTTGGTGTAGGGTGTCTGGGATATCTGGTGGAATGCTGCTAAGAGCGTTATCTTTCAGGTTTAGATAGCGTAGCCTGGGCAGCAGCTGCATGGTACCATTGTGCAGGATCTCCAGCCTGTTGGCTGAGAGGTCCAGCCACGAGAGATGCTTCAAGGGCATGAGGGCCTCAGAGGGAAGTTGACGGAACAGGTTGCTGGACAGCAGCAGATAGTCCAGGTTCTTCAGGCCGTAGAAGGTGTGGGAGGTTAAGACCTCGAGCTTGTTGAATCTCAGGTCTAGTTGTTGTAGGCCCAAGAGTTCCACGAAGCTCTGGCGCTCCACCACAGAGATGTTGTTGTTTTGAAGAAAGAGTCGTCGCAGACCCGATAGTCCAATGAAAGCTTGGGTCGTGACCCTGGTCAGACAGCCCTTATCCAGGTGAAGACTGTGGAGCTTGGCGAGACCTTTGAACACTTGGTCTGGAAGACTGAGGAAACAGCTGCCAGACAGGTTAATGACAGCCAGGTGAGAGAGGCCCATGAAGGTGCCCATCCGGGCCTCCTGCACCTGGTTGTGCTCCAGCTCCAGAACCTCCAGGTGCCCAAGCCCCTCAAAGATCCTGTCCCCCAAGGCCTGGATCCGGTTGTAGCTCAGACACAGTTCTTCAAGATACTGCAAGTCACGGAATGTTCTGGGCCTTAGTCCACTGATGGAATTGTTGGAGAGCCGCAGCACATGGAGGCTGTGAAGACCAAGGAAAGTCTCATCGTGGAGCGCTGAAAGTTTATTGTTTGTGAGATCCAGCCAACTGAGGGACTTCATACCCACAAAGGCTCTGGGTACCACCGTCACTATCTGATTCTGGGCCAGGTAAAGCTTTTGCAGTTTGGGGAGCTTCATAAACACATTACCCTTAATGACCTTCAGGTAATTTCCAGTGAGGTCCAACTCCTTCAGCTCGGTAAGACCTTGGAAGAGTTGTGGCTGTAAGTAAGCCAGCCTATTCCCAGCCAGCACCAGCTCCCTCAGGCCATGCAGGTCATGGAACCCTGTCTCAGGCAACACTGCTATTGAATTCCACCCCAAGTTGAGAAGCCACATATGTGAGAGACCAGCAAACAACTTCTCGTCAATGCGGGACAGTTGGTTGTTATGGAGACTAAGCGAGGCGAGGTTAGGCGTGTTCTGGAAGATAGTGCCTGGCAACGAACGGATGCGGTTGCGCTCCAGGTGGATGTGAGCTAGCGACTTAAGCCCTCTGAACACCTGGGAGTCAAGGGACACCAGCTGACCACTCTGTAGATTCAGAAAATCCAAGTTGCTGAGATCCTTGAAGGCGGTGGCAGGCAGAGTGGTGAACAGGTTTCCATCCAGCCAGAGGGAGCGAGTGGAGACAGGCACGTCAGAGGGGGCCTGGGTGTAGTTGCGTGCGCTGCAGTAGACAATGAGCTCTAGACTGTAGTCGTCATGTAGACAGGTGCAGCCCTTGGAACAAGGAATGGACTCCTCAGTAGGTTTCTCTCCCCCTGTGTCAGGGTCTGGCAACACCAGTGATGTCCCCAGTACCCACAACACCCGTAGCACAATGGTGTGCATAACAGCTGGGGGTAGAGAGCAGAGGAAGTAAGCTCAATGTTGGTTCTCCTTATCTAAAACTATTAATATGCTTATTATCTTTGTAATAAACATGTATTTTCTCACATATTAAGTCCTCCCTGAAAGCCAATCAATTAACCTCTGTACTCAGATTATTCAGATTTGACATGAACCAATTTAAGATCAATATTATAGACAATGCCTAGGCCTATTTTCAATACTACAAATACAAAAAAATATTTACTGCAAACATTCATGACTAAAATATGCAAATCTACTATAAAGTGTACATTAATTTCTATTATGTGCAATTTTAAAAGATGAACGTTCAATGATTCAGAATAGTTTCCCCTACCTTATATTTCAGAAATTCTGACTGAGGTAGACCGACAGACAGCCACCCACTAAACGAAGGACGTGTGTATTTGTGTTTGGAAAGGGAAACCCTACCTAGTCTTTCTAGAAAAAGTCAGACCCACTGAACTCTCAGAATTAACCTGTTCATACCCTATGACCAGCATCATCATCAGTCTTTCAATGAGACTATGGTCTTATCTCTCTCAAATATACTTTTTTTTTATATACCTATGCCAACCTATCAGTATCTTTATAAGTACATTTTGAGTGAACATTCTTTGAGTGAACTATTTGATGTTCAAGAATTTAATAAACAAAATGCATTTTTTCCCATGACCTCAGATTTGTCATAGTACATAACATCATTAATACCCCTAAAATTCATATTATAGGAATGTCTACTGTACATATGGTCTAGTGGTCTGACTTTCAAGTAGCCTTTTGCTGTTTACTAAAGCCAGGGTCCTGTCTCTGAGTACATTTACTGTAGATTCTGACTGATACAGACAGCATGGCTGAGAGATAAGACAAACCTGGTGCAATGAACCTGGCATTTTGAAATGTATTACAAAAAGAGATTCAAGTTTGTACTTGCATTGTGTGTAAAAGCTCAGTATTTTTTTCCAGTGCACTTTAGCCAATCATTATCCCAGGTAAAGTGAAATGTAGCTGTTTCATATCTCACAGCACACACATTGACCAGCAAACAGACTCCGATGTTAAACGTGGGTTGACTTTCACTTTATTCTCTTTCTCTGTAGCTTGGTTTCGTGAACTTACTGGACTACCCAGAACCGGACTTGTGCCTAAGGACCTCCAAATTCAATCAAATCTAACAGAAAACGTGACCATTGGCTGGACAATCCTGGACTTTGACAGACTGGCGGTTAAGAAAAGACATGGGTATGTTGTGCAATGGCTTCTCTAACACTGGCAGGCGTTAAATTACATTGTTTTGTCACACTGAACATTTTAGTTGCTAAATTATATCCTAAACCTAGACTTAAGTAGGTATATCCGGGTTTTAAGACACAAAGTCATAATTTTGAAACAGAACTGTCACCTTAGGCTTAGTTCTCTGTTTAGCTCAACAAGTTTCTCCTTTCACAATGTGATTGTTCCATGATAGTGAACAACATGAGACTTGCCCGAAGGTTGTTAGAAAGAGAAAGCATCCCTAATATTTAAGCAGTGTGTTTAATGTTTATAATTGGTGGTGCTATTCACTTCTTTCACCACTAGAGAACACTGCTGCTCTGTTACCTAGGCATATGAGACATGTGGAAGGAATCCAAAAGCTCACTTTCTCTGAAAGAAACGACCCTTCAGCATACAATCCAGTTATCCCAATCTGTTTGTAGGTGTTTACATGTTTTGAGATATTGTTTTACTTTGAATTAGTCCAATAAGTTAGCCACCTTACCACATACACTCTGTCATGGCAATGTTTCATTCAAGTTTGATTCAGTGCTTCCATTTCTGCTCTAGCAGAGGAGGCCCTTGTTTGCTACAGCGTGGTGTCAAATTAGAATAACATGGAAAAACATTGTTGAGTTTTATGCTGTTAGAATGATTAATGAGCCGTCGCAAAAAGATTTAACAGCTTATTTAAGTATCCTATTTTTAAGAAATGAAGGGAATGGGTCTCATGAAGGAGTGTAAACTCCTGTACCGGAGGGAAATCTCCCATAGTGCGTCTTTAACCATTCCTGCTCCCCAGACAAACATCTCTAATTGGCTCACTCCCCTGCTCTCAACCAGCACACAGGTTCCCTTACCAGGTCTGTCAGCACCGGGAGAACAGGAGGCTTCATAGTAAGTGACAGAGCCCCAGCTGCAGTGGCAGTGAATGTAGAGCAATGTCTCTGGCTCTGCTGGGAGTCAGTGTTTATATACAGGAGGAATAGATAAACTCCTCAGTCACATAACTAGCAGTGGAAAAGTTGAGAACTTCCTCAGCAGTGGTGAACAGACCTGAAGGGCACCGTGTCAGTGTGTGTTGGAGAATCCGTGCTGATAGCTACAATACCGCATCTTCCTTATCTTTTTGTTATTCCTTCTGCTGCTCATGACTGTCTGTCAGAGAATGAATGCCTAGAGGGGCAAGTGCACTCTACTGCCTTCCAAATTCTATCCCAATAGTAGAGAATACTGCCTACCTCTGTTAGGCTAACTGTTGTGTAATCGTGCAGGCTGACACTGTTTTGATTGCTGGTTTTGGAGCAAAGCTATGTTATATTTTACGATAATAGGGAAAATAATATTTTTGCCAGTTGCACAGACTTGTTTTTTTATTTTACAGCTGCCTTCTTATACAGATTGTAGGCTAACTAAATACATTATATGTGAGGGTTTTGTATAGTGCAGGGCTGTTGAAGGTAGCCTAATGGCACAAGTCCCTTAAGATCACGTGACAGCCATATTGTATGAAATATAGCATGTCGTCTTCCTTGGGATTACATATGCTGCTGGCATATTGGATTCTCCAGATGTAGGGAGCAGATAATAGGTATAATTTCATAAAAGAACATTACCATTCCGCTGGGTACTTTTGATGATTATTGTAAGAGATGACATCAAACCCAATCCATTGACAAGTGACAGGGGGCATGGAAGCTTACAGCAATTTCCTTTCTCTTTATACAGGCTACGTATGTAGAGGGGCTAAAGTCCAGGAATGTGTCGTAAAAAGTTGGTTTGCAGTAGATTGTAGCCTACAACTACACAGGTGAAGTGGAACAATGTTATTTCTATTTCACAGTGATAGAACAGTACTGAATAAAAGTTAGGCTAGCGGCTTTGTGTGGAGCCGTGGGAGACATAGGCTAAGAAGAGTTTACCTCAAGGTAATATGAAATAACCATGGAACTTTTTCATTATTTCAGGGATTAATTGTATTATCTTGTTACAAAAAAAAGTATTTTAATCGGCTCAGAACATGAAATAATCCCCTCGAGAGATTAATTATTACTCTCCAAAGACAAGATTCTTCTGCCCTCAAGATAAAACGAATCTTCCCTGAAGATGTAAGATTATTCACTTGAAAATGATGCCCCAACCCGTCTCAAAATGGAGAGAAACTGTCAGAAAGGGCCATGATCCCCATCTGAATCAAAGGTGAAGCATAATGAAGCTGTAGCACAGAAAATACTTTGTAGGAATGAACTAACCTGTGTGATTTTAAACGCTTGAATCAGTAAACATTACTTTGACACACTGGTCTGCTGTTGAGATGAGTCCATATCACACGCCGTCTGTTGGGTACATCCCACTAGGCCTATAGGCATTAGATGAAACCTGCAGGCCTCAATCTCAAGCAAAAGGACTTATTGGCACCAATGTTCCCTCTAATGTTTTGGGGCACTGTGCAACTTTTAGGTCTTGTGAGCGGAAACTTGAACCTTGTGAGAATTGTATGCAAATTCTGGCGCGCATTTACAGTAAACACTGAGGCTGTACCCTTACAGTTTTAGACAGTAGCCAATAGGCTATTGTGGCTATTTGAGCATAATGTAAGCCTACCAACAAAACCAATGGAGCAAATCACATAACATTGTTTTACATGGAAATAGCTTGTAATTTCTAGAATGTAGCCTACAGTACCCTATATTTGGTGTTCAATGCAGGCCTACATTGTATGAGACTTTTAAGAACGTTTTTACAATATGAAGGGCTTGGCATTGATTCATGATTTTTTACTAGGGTCTGTAACACCATGGGCCAAATCGGTGACTGTAAATTGCATTGTATTGTATGATGCAAGAAACCACTTTACAAAATAACAGTCATTATTATTACCATGTAGCGAATTAGAAAATGTAGGCTACCTCTCTGCCTATTGGCTTATTTGCACATTCAAGCCTGCGTCAAATACAACACTGCCCCTTTAATTAAGACGTAAGCTTTTTACCTGACTGGCTTTTCAAAGATTACTTGAAATGTAGCCTACATGTTTTGTGCTCTTGTAGGAAGCAGTAGCTCCCCATGGCTGACCTATACTTATCTATAACTGGTCTAATAACTCGCTAACTAGCAAAGAATATCAACAAATGTGCACATGCGCGGCTCTGCGCTCTGATCTGAAAAGGGCATTCAATCGCGGGTGATTGAAAGACCGCTCGTGGCCTACCCCCGCCAATATAATTTTACTCCTTTGCGCTCTGGCTCTCCCTCCAGAAAATCAAAGACTAAATCTTGCAAAGTTAGATTTGTTTTGCTGATATAATGTTTATTCGATCACAGAAAACACGTTGATCTAAACAAATGGGGCGAACTCAGTCAAGTTCAATCTCTTGCGTCTCTGTGCGACCTGGCATTTCTTCTGCACAGCAGTCCTGTAAGAGGTGCGTGACACACGCGCAGTTTAAATGGAACATTGATTGGCACCAAATAACTCCATCTAACTGGATGGAGGCAAGTTTTCACAATTAATAAGAACAGAGGCCTTCCTTCCTAATACACAATCAAATTGACTCCCGGTTTTCGGTATGAAAACGTCTGACCGAGACATATCCATTCAAGAGCTCTGAAATGTCCAGCTGTGTGAGCCAAAGCCATTTGAACCATTTGAAACATTAGTGACTGAAATCATGCCATTCAGCCTCATACTCGGCTTGGGAGGTAGATCATGGTGTGATGAAAATGATTGTGACTCTATGTATGCTCTCTCCTTCATGGTTTCCCTTTGTTGGTTAGAAAGGAGATCCACACAACCCTATTCAATGAGGAACCCAATTCATTTGGGAAATTAATAGATACATAATTGTGGACAAGCTGTGTTCTATGTAAAATGGACATATGTTATAGCACTGCTGGGTATGGTACATGGGTTTGTCAAATGAATTTGTCAAATGTAGCCCACTTTGAATCCATGTAAGCCTTAGCTAATACATTTCTCACATACACTTTCATATCCCTGGATGATTTTAACCCTTGTCACATGCTGTAGCCTGTGCCTCTAAACCATTAGGCAATCAACCAAGCGTTGATAGAGGCATGATTCAGAGAGCAACAAATAACCCAAATCTGAGGTGTGATCTTTTTACATTGACACTGAATGGTGTGGGGTCTGTCTGATTGTTAGAGAAAGAAAAAAATCTGCCTTTCATATAACGTTTTAAATCCTCTAACTAGGCATTCATTCACCCTTGACAAAAAACCTTTCCACACAATGCAAACTCAACTAATGCATGATGGGAGACAGCCCTATCTGTACAAAGCATTGAGGGTTGGTATTCAAATGTGTTTTTATAAGTAGGCTAGACTGATTGAAATGTTCATTAGCACATTAGCAGCTGATTTGATCTTTAAGCCTCCTATCTGAATCCCCCCAGACCCACTAGTCAGGGTATGCCCATGATTACTCACACTGTACCTCCACTCTTCAATACCCAGAATGTCTGTTGAGTACAGGAGGCTTCGTTGCTCTCTGCTTGTTGGGTGCATAAAACACAAAATGTTATGCTTAGATACGCAGACCAATTAGACTGTAAAATTGCAAGACCAATTTATGTCCTTTTATTCAGTAGTGTTCTATGCTCATAGGCCTTAACGTAAATTGTGGACAAGCTGTGTTCTATGTTAAATGGACATATGTTATAGCACTGCTGGGTATGGTACATGGGTTGGCAAGCAAGGTATGTGTCTCAGGGGTAGTTGGGATATGCAAAAAACACATTTCACACTCGTACAGGTTACCCACCTGTACATGTAGTGAAACAGGCCAAATATAAGCAACCTCTATTTGGCCTTTGATAATAGTCCATTAGAGAGTCATTCGTTTTGTGAGAATCTAGCCTCTAATAGCCCCTAATAACAGTGTTCTTATCTTACCTCTGTCATGGTGCTGCAGAGTTCATGGAAAAACCTTTTGCATTACAGCACATTTTTGTTTCATTGTCCACAATAGCCATCTCCCATTTAATATAATAATACTATATAGTATAATACTACTGTATATAATATACAGAATATCATAATATATGTTGTTTAGCTGGCACTTTTATCCAGTGACTTACAGTCATGTGTGCTTACATTTTACATATGGATGGTCCGGGAATCGAACCCAAAGCGCCATGCTCTACCAACTGAGCTACAGTTGACCTGATACATCCCACTTCTTTACCTGATTAGTGTTAGAGTTGCATAAATTCGAATCTGGTATCAGGATAAATATGACAATGAGTCACCGATTGTATACTATATATTTTTTATTAACTAAGCAATAAATGGCAAATGCAACTTTCGTACATACGGGCTCACTGTAACACCACGCAGGGCAGAACAGGGAACTGGATGTACGTAAACAGTGTTCTTATATTGTGATAGGCCAACAGACGGGTTGGAACTATCACAGTAGAGGCTGAGCGTGGTTTAGACTTGCTCAGCCTATCGCAGGCGCTCAGGCTGGTCCCTGCCTCTTGGCGCTTCTTGGAGTCCTCCCTCCGTCGATGTATAGATTCTTACTGTTCTGCTATCGTAGCCTAGTTATAACAGTTGCTCAGTTCCTGCTATTGTGTTGTTCAGTATTTTTCCATCTCAGTTAAACCTCGTGATGACCACCCCTCCCTATACCTGATTAACTAAAACTTTGTAAGATACAGCAAGTCACACCATGTGCTCAATATTGTTACATACAAACACAAGGACAAAGCATCTGCTGGGCTGTTATATACAGTTTTGCAACATGCAGGTCACACAATGTTACTCAGTTCTTGTCACACACACAAACAGGCAAGTAGATGTAGCAAGCAGTTGTTTAATCTCATGATGATACTCAAGTGCACAAATGCAGATACTTCACACAGTCAACATCAGATAATATTTAATCATATATATATATGGTAATGGCTATAATGTAAAACACAGAATCCCACATTAGTATGCTGTACAGGACAATGGGAGATAATTATTAGGAAAATGTAATATTCTGAAGAATGAATTTGCAAAACTTCATATAGGCAGACATTTTCCCATTTTAGACTCATTTACTTACTTTCACACATTATTAAGTAGGCATGCTTGAGGTGCACCATCATAGATACAACCAGCCACCATTTGGTTGATTGGCATCCACCCTCTGCTTACAACATATGACTTCAGTGTTCTAAACACAAGCCCCTGGTGTTACAGATTGAACTGCAACATGGAGTGTTACATTTCCCTTTCAGTCTCTGTTTTCAGATCCTTTTTTATTACAGTATTTTGCTTCTTGATGAGATTAATTTGTCAATGTAATATTGAGTCCCCAGAAGGTTTTTCATAAGTCCATATGAGTGCACATAGTAGCCTACAGTATGAATTTGCATACTGCCTATATTGAAAAAGGAGGGGGCATTCACATTTCCAAACTACTAACGGCCCCTTAAAGCTCAGAGTTTCTAAGAGACCGATGGAGCAGACAGAGCCCCACGGACACTGTTGCTGTTGGCAGGTCTAATGAAACCCTGGATTGTGTGTGTTACCTTAAGTAATGAGCAACGATTCTTCTGTGGGACCCATGACAGCCACTTCCCCTTTTGTCAGTCATTAAATCACCATGTGATAAGCAGACAGTGCTTGGGGATCCATTAAGAGCATGTTGTCTACAGATTTGACTCAGTCTGATAACGCTAGTCAACCCGTCCCCAGAACCAGATTCCAGAGCTGTACCACTGTCCCCTGTGAACACTAAGCATCCAAATAAAACCTAACAGCTGCATGTGTTTAAAAGAACCTTGGAATTAAGTGTTTTATAGGCTGATAACAGCCTGGCAGAGCAAAACACTACAGACTAAATAGCTTCCCACCTTCTGTAGTTGGTGCAGTGGGCTTTTGGGGCATAAATGCTGTCAGACCCTCCTGTTGGACTCATTTATTGCATGATGTCCTCTGAGCATGGGGGACACAGCACAGCAGTTTTGCCAAGCCCTGGGGACAGTCACAGCTAGGAGAGAGCCCGAGGGATGCTGTCTCTCTCTCTTCCACATCAGCAAAAGGATGCCCACCACATAGAAATCATCCCTCCCCCGAAGATACAAAGAGGACCTGTTTTTTTCCTTGACACTGTTATTTCCGCGGTTGGATTTAATTGAATTGTTTTCTTCTGTCCTTGCGCTGTCATAAAAGTGTGAAGGAAATGGTGTCGTTTCACCAGTAGAATGAAGCCTTTGTGGAAGACACAGAAGAATCGGAGTCATGTCATGGCATTCAACAAGGAAGAGGCCTATATATGATACATTTTTTATTTGTTCTTTCTTTTGCACCCTTTTGAGTTTAGTTCTTGTCTGTTGCTGCTGCTTGTTGAGCAGCCACCATTGCGTCTAGGAAACCATACACAAAATGAATAATTTTTAGGATGAGGTCATCATTTCATGGAGTCTGTGAAGGAAGAAACCATATGGAAAAGTGTTAAGCTTGATTTTCTCCAAGCCAAATGAATTTATTGCTTGTGTCTAAATCAAAGTATATCATTTTAAGATGTTGAGCCAATGGGAAGTTGAGCAATTTGAAACCTTTTCTTCCCAGGCATGTTTTTAAACTGTAATGTTTACATGAATTCTGATAATTTCCTGGGATACACAACATCCTGAACCAATCTCCCCTATGTCAATTTTGCTATAATTAACTTCAAAGAACAAGTAATAGGAAACAGTTACAGCCTACACAGGGCTCTGAGACACGAGGAGACAGCAAAACCAATGTAAAACCATGGGGGGAAACTTCTCCTGCTCTGAGTCCTCTCCTTCTGTCAGTGTTGACTTTGAATGCCCCCATAGCCCATTTACCCATTTCTCTTTCTTTTGTTATGCAACACCACCACCAGGTCAACAGTGCCATCCACTGTTAGGAGGTATTTTAGATTAGAATACCATCTAAGTGACTCTCGCTCCAATATCGTGTTAAGGATAACTGGTCTAAACCTTGGCATTCAGTACCACCTCAGTCCTGATGACAGTTAAAGACCCCCCTCCTTTCCCTCCGGCCGCCCCTGCAGCGGTGTCACCCAGCTATAAATACCGCGTCTCAGCCCCCTTCCAGCCCTGGTGAGGATAGCTCCAGGAAATGAGAGATGTGCGTTGGCTTTGTCTTGACATCTGGAAGGCACCGGAACTCAGCCGCTCAGATCGTTGTAACCAAAGCAAATCAACGCAGCTGATGACCCAATTAGGCCCCTTGAATCGGCCAATTAGCTGTGTGGGAGAGGATGCATCCCTGACATCTCTTCCTGCTCTCAGACCCCAGGAGATGGGCAGTACATGGATTTAATTTGCATCATTGGAAAGTAGAGACGCCTCATTAAATCATTCTTACTTCTGTTTTATGTTTCAAAGCATATCCTACATAATGCAATTGACCAGGACAAAAAGTAAAGTATATGTTAATATTAATAATAAGCTGTTTGGGCACCACCTAGAATAGAGCATCTTATTTGCATCTCCCTTTCTGATCTGGAAATACCTTGGAATTATGTCAACACCTGTACATCCTAAAGAAATCTGTCAAAGAAGGCACAGACTCTGATCAGACTATTTCAGCGCTTGCTTACGCAGCAGGAAGATAAAAAGTTATGCCTGCCCAGAGGCTCCAAGCCTCATCATGGTCCTTTCAGTGGTGGAACTTTGTTACGCTCTCCACATCTGACTTGACAGACACTGGTTCACTGTTTCCTGTGATGCTACTTTCTGGTGTAACACACTTGAGATGAGACTAATACATAGAGAGAGTAGCTCTCTTCCCCCTGTTCCACCCTCAGGCTGGTCTTGGTAGGGCTGTGATGTACTGTACTGTGCTCTATCCCCAGTGGAGTATCTGCTTTGCAGGATGGGGCTTCCAAACCTAGTAGTTTCATTCAATTTTACAGTAGAGGACTATTTCAGTGCAGTGGGCAGCTGTTAGCAGATAATGATCCATTATGCAGATGTTGCTATGGCCACAAGTGATATAAGGTTTACGTCAGTAATGATTAGCCTATACCCTACATTTGTAAGTCAACGCAATACTGATTTAAGATTACAGTTGACTGAGGATTTGCAAAAATATTGATGCTTTACCATTTGCTATCGGTTTATGAACACTCAAGCATGGGCCTTATGACAATGTTTAGCTGAGATTACTGGGGTGTGATCTAGGCCTTTATTACTCATGAGCAGGAAAAATACTGGTCAGCAGAGAGGACAAAATACTCCTCAGCTCCCCCAGGAGGATTATTTTACTTCTCTTTTTTTTTTTTGCTGTAGAAAACTGGCTCAAATTATGATCCTCCTTCCTATATAGTGTTTCTTTTAGTATCTAAAATGTGTCCTGTCATCGAATATATGGAACACGTTTTCCCCCCCAAAATTGAAAGGCTATTCTGATGATAGTTACGGTACTAGGCTATAGTTTGAATGTTCAATGTGTGACTGTATTTTTTGTGCACTTTATAGATGCTTGTCTCAGTTTGTACATCGCTTCACATATTTTTCTTATAGGAGTGAGTCTCTGAAAATATGTCAATTTTTCACTTCAAGGAGGGAAATTAATTACCAGTAAAGATAAGAAGGTTTTTACTCTAGACTTTGAAATTACACAGGGTTCAGGGAACAACTTCCCTCCAAATATATTTTGAGTGTAGAGTGTGCAGGGCAATTTAGAAAAAGTGTTTCATGAAATTGAATTTGGTCACAGGCTGTTTTCAGATACCTATGGTTGAAGTTCCCCTCTCATATTTACCGCTCTTGCTAAGTAATTCCAGGTTTCAGCTCTCTCTGAGTCTGTTATCACTACGAGTGACCTGAACGTCTTGGATTTCCAATCAACCCACACAGGCAAGGGGACTATTCTTATTCAAATCAGTCCTGAGAGAGGACCTGATTCACAAAACGTTGTCTGCACACTATTTTTAGATTGAAATAGAACAGAATAAAATAGGACAGGAATCAATTCCAGTTCAGTCATACATTTATTCAGACGAGTTATCTCCAAGAGTTCTGGAAGGACATTTGCATTATGGGTAGGGTAGGCCTATTTGAAGCATCCCAAGGTGTGTAGAGCAATTTCAGAAATCGCTCATCCTTCTTTATCTACCAAGTGAAGCGTGTCTGATGAGTGTACCCAGACGTATGGCCATTATTAAGCCAGCTGTTTATTAAATTAATGAGTAAATGAGTGTGCGTGCTTAAATGGTTGACATTATTTCCTCTCTTTTCTCAATAAAGAGCCACTCCTAGATGCCATGTGGAATATTCTCTATGGGGAAGATTGCTTACCATTCAGGATACATTTAAAAAGATGGGGAGACCGTGGGTGAATGTGAACTTCCCTCTATCTGGTGTGACACACGTCGCACAGTAATTTCATACCAGTCCTTGCATTCGCTTGTCTCCTTTCCTTCAGCTTAACCCAGTGTCATATCTTACGTCAGAATCGATCTTGTTCATACATGCCGATAATAGGTTCTGACAGTTGGAGATATATTCCTGGAGTGAGTATCCCTTTGGCTTGCAACCCTGGCTGACTTGAGTTGTAAAATGACGAGGGTGTCTGTGTGACAGGGTTATCTGATTCATGTCACAAACACTTAGTTTACATGTGGCGTTCCTCTATGATTGGCACCCAGCCAAGCGAGGCAGCCAACCAAGTAAACATGTCATGTTCCTATGGTCAGTAAGGGTCGGACTGCTCTAAACCATTTCCAGTTCATTCAGGACATGAGGAAATGCAACAAATAAACACATTTTTATTTTTAACGCTAACAATTACTCACTCACGGCGAAAGATTGGCTGACTTACACAGAGAAATGGAAACTCGTTTAGCTCACCAGTAAGACCATTTTATCCCCTTTTAGCCCCGTGTACTGAAGTTCATCTGATATGCATTTGCACCGAGCTGTCGAATCACTTAACACGCTTGTCCTGTCAGTGAGAAGGGGACCTCTGAGGTGTCACAGAGAGACACACTCACTAATGTGTTAGAGAACTAGGGACACTAGGGAGTCATGTCTGAATAGGTCAAATCACAGACAAGGAATACTTCAGAAATTGGCCTAATGCAAATGAGGATGTTAGACAAATCCAGGGTCATTCCTTGTCCCAGACCCTCATTATGATGACGGACCTGCTAGAGAGAAAAAATATACAATTGGAGTATGACATTTTGAGTCTCAATTCTTCAGTAATGAAACACTGCTTAGACCGACATTACTTATGTCTACTAGCCTATACACAATCAGCCCTGCCCTCCAAAGGGGTGTGCTCTTTTCCACCCAAGTTTTTGGGCTGTATCAGAGTTAAATCTTGCTACAGATTTTTCTGCATTCTTCGCTCCCTCACTAGTTAGCCTAATATTTGTTTTCATCATGTTTAGTGCGTCAGTTCTATTTAGAGCCGGTCTTTTGTCTCGCTAACAGTCTGTTTTGAAAATGCTAAGTCATTTCCAAAGAGACAGATGGATGACCATGGGAAACGGAAAGTTGCCATTGATGTTGCTGATAACAAAGTTCAAGTGAAATGCAACCAGCTGAACCTTTCTATCTTTAACCCCCATCAATATGCACACACACACACACACACACGCGCGCACATATACACACACGCGCGCACACATGCACACACGCACACACACACACACACACACACACACACACACACACACACACACACACACACACACACACACACACACACACACACACACACACACACACACACACACACACACACACACACACACACACACACACACACACACACACAGGCTTTTATATTACACCTTTCATGTCTAAGTCAGCAGAGCATTGATTTGTTTAAAGGCGCATTGATCTGACAAAGACTTATCCAAGGCCCACATCCCAGAAAATTGGTTCTGTCTCGCTTAAGTGCAGTAACTCAGTGGTTTTGATCCAGATTAAACTTTGAACAAATTTAATCTTACAATGTATTATTAAAGTTTATTTCCAGTTGAGTTCTGGCACTTTCCAGTCGTCTGTGTTCACTTTCTCATGCTATTTATATAAATGTTGTTTTGTTGTCAGAAAAAGTCTAATCCCCTCACCAGAGGGTGCAAGTGCTTGATGAAAGCTTTGGTGGATAAAAATATGTTTGTAGGCTATCTGGGAATGTTTAGACCTCTTCCTGTCATTAGGCAAGTGCTGCAGCTCTTCAGAACACAAGTGTAAAAAAACTGAAGTGGCTCTAACTTCACAAATGGCCTTGGGTACACAAGGCACATTACAAGGTATTAAACATAGTACTTTATGGGTCAATATTCATCCCTCAAATGAGAGCTGAAACCACCTCAAATGCGCTATTAGTCATGTGGAAATGGGTTGTGTTTCCAGCGCAGGTTACCCTATTAACACAGGGAATTAGCGATTGGTTGTTGATGGGTGCCCATGGCATGGCTGTCTCTATCCTGGCTGGTAGCCTGGGTGTGTGTGGTGGGCTGGGGGGGACCAGGTGGAGGGAGAGGGAGAGGAGCAGGTGGGAGCCCAGAACAGAGCAGCAATATGGGCCACAGAGTTCTGCGGGAGCCTCACTGAGCATCCTCTCTTTGATCTCTTGGCTTATTAGCATCCCAGCAAGCGACTCCGAAACCTCCAACCATGATAATGAATATCCCTGCATCCCTTGTGGCTACGGCAGGGCCGTGTGGTACCGTGGCTCGGCTTGTCTGAACATATGCTCTCCCTACATACTCACTGTATTACTCCTCTTGTCCTGGCAGCCCTATTGGGTTGCTTCAGGCAGACAGGCACATTAATGTGTAGTGGAAGAAGGTACAGTGCTCATGGAACTCTTCATCATTATATCTATCTGATGCTACACAGGCTACACATGGAGATGTGCAATGGAATAAGGAAGGATCTTGTTTGTAATGTCATATTGGCAGATCCTCAGATGAAACATAGTCAAGGTGGGGTGTAAGTTAAGAGATGGCAGTAGTGAGAGTCGTAAGGCCTGCAGGCCCATAGAAAGTGGCAGGGCCCAGTGCCTGCCCTGGCTGGAGTGCATCCTAATATCCTACCATCAGAACTGATGTGGTGTGTTGTCTTTGGCAGGCCAACACAATGATCAGGCAGGCTGTTTTATGAACAGTATGAATATTCAGGGCCACCGCTGTGTATGGAGAGGGATGCACTTGAATGAGCTGGAAGGGTTATAATTAATGCCATAGCGAGCTGGAAAATGATTTACTTTCTTAGCCTGTATATCAAACGCAACACCCCCCTCCATAAACCCCCCGTCAACTCGTTGCCCAGGGTGATGAATAACATTACTTTATGTTTTTACTGAGCCGACCCCCCCCCGCCCCCTGGATGACATAAAACACAGACTGTTGTTATGATTCTGTAACCCATTTATATTGAGTCCAAAGCTTTTAAACATAGAAAGACCCAATCTTCTACCTGCGCCATTTCCTGGTTGCAAAAATTCAAGTAGTTTGCCTAATTTCAGTTTATGTGACAAAACAAACATTTATAGTGTAGAAAATCATTGTATCATCTAAACAACTGTGAAATATATTTTCCATAACCAAACACTTTGTATTTTCAGCTGTTTGAAGCTGGTGTACAAAACATAAAGTAAAGGATGCAAAAATGGAACTTAAGCACGGAAGCAAAGAAATAGCTCACACAGAACAGATCTAGACGTGTTTTCAATGAGAATGACAGACCTATCAAATCAAATCAAATTGTATTTGTCACATACACATGGTTAGCAGATGTTAATGCGAGTGTAGCGAAATGCTTGTGCTTCTAGTTCCGACAATGCAGTGATAACCAACAAGTAATCTAACTAACAATTCCAAAACTACTGTCTTATACACAGTGTAAGGGGATAAGGAATATGTACATAAGGATATATGAATGAGTGATGGTACAGAGCAGCATACAGTAGATGGTATCGAGTACAGTATATACATATGAGATGAGTATGTAGACAAAGTAAACAAAGTGGCATAGTTAAAGTGGCTAGTGATACATGTATTACATAAGGATGCAGTCGATGATGTAGAGTACAGTATATACGTATGCATATGAGATGAATAATGTAGGGTAAGTAACATTATATAAGGTAGCATTGTTTAAAGTGGCTAGTGATATATTTACATCATTTCCCATCAATTCCCATTATTAAAGTGGCTGGAGTTGGGTCAGTGTCAATGACAGTGTGTTGGCAGCAGCCACTCAATGTTAGTGGTGGCTGTTTAACAGTCTGATGGCCTTGAGATAGAAGCTGTTTTTCAGTCTCTCGGTCCCAGCTTTGATGCACCTGTACTGACCTCGCCTTCTGGATGATAGTGGGGTGAACAGGCAGTGGTTCGGGTGGTTGATGTCCTTGATCTTTATGGCCTTCCTGTAACATCGGGTGGTGTAGGTGTCCTGGAGGGCAGGTAGTTTGCCCCCGGTGATGCGTTGTGCAGACCTCACTACCCTCTGGAGAGCCTTACGGTTGAGGGCGGAGCAGTTGCCGTACCAGGCGGTGATACAGCCCGCCAGGATGCTCTCGATTGTGCATCTGTAGAAGTTTGTGAGTGCTTTTGGTGACAAGCCAAATTTCTTCAGCCTCCTGAGGTTGAAGAGGCGCTGCTGCGCCTTCTTCACGACGCTGTCAGTGTGAGTGGACCAATTCAGTTTGTCTGTGATGTGTATGCCGAGGAACTTAAAACTTGCTACCCTCTCCACTACTGTTCCACCGATGTGGATAGGGGGGGTGTTCCCTCTGCTGTTTCCTGAAGTCCACAATCATCTCCTTAGTTTTGTTGACGTTGAGTGTGAGGTTATTTTCCTGACAACACACTCAGAGGGCCCTCACCTCCTCCCTGTAGGCCGTCTCGTCGTTGTTGGTAATCAAGCCTACCACTGTTGTGTCGTCCGCAAACTTGATGATTGAGTTGGAGGCGTGCGTGGCCACGCAGTCGTGGGTGAACAGGGAGTACAGGAGAGGGCTCAGAACGCACCCTTGTGGGGCCCCCGTGTTGAGGATCAGCGGGGAGGAGATGTTGTTGCCTACCCTCACCACCTGGGGGCGGCCCGTCAGGAAGTCCAGTACCCAGTTGCACAGGGCGGGGTAGAGACCCAGGGTCTCGAGCTTGATGACGAGCTTGGAGGGTACTATGGTGTTGAATGCCGAGCTGTAGTCGATGAACAGCATTCTCACATAGGTATTCCTCTTGTCCAGGTGGGTTAGGGCAGTGTGCAGTGTGGTTGAGATTGCATCGTCTGTGGACCTATTTGGGCGGTAAGCAAATTGGAGTGGGTCTAGGGTGTCAGGTAGGGTGGAGGTGATATGGTCCTTGACTAGTCTCTCAAAGCACTTCATGATGACGGAAGTGAGTGCTACAGGGCGGTAGTCGTTTAGCTCAGTTACCTTAGCTTTCTTGGGAACAGGAACAATGGTGGCCCTCTTGAAGCATGTGGGAACAGCAGACTGGTATAGGGATTGATTGAATATGTCCGTAAACACACCGGCCAGCTGGTCTGCGCATGCTCTGAGGGCGCGGCTGGGGATGCCGTCTGGACCTGCAGCCTTGCGAGGGTTAACACGTTTAAATGTCTTACTCACCTCGGCTGCAGTGAAGGAGAGGCCGCATGTTTTCGTTGCAGGTCGTGTCAGTGGCACTGTATTGTCCTCAAAGCGGGCAAAAAAGTTATTTAGTCTGCCTGGGAGCAAGACATCCTGGTCCGTGACTGGGCTGGGTTTCTTCTTGTAGTCCGTGATTGACTGTAGACCCTGCCACATGCCTCTTGTGTCTGAGTCATTGAATTGAGATTCCACTTTGTCTCTGTACTGACGCTTAGCTTGTTTAATAGCCATGCGGAGGGAATAGCTGCATTGTTTATATTCGGACATGTTACCAGACACCTTGCCCTGATTAAAAGCAGTGGTTCGCGCTTTCAGTTTCACGCGAATGCTGCCATCAATCCACGGTTTCTGGTTTGGGAATGTTTTTATCGTTGCTATGGGAACGACATCTTCGACGCACATTCTAATGAACTTGCACACCGAATCAGCGTATTCGTCAATATTTTCATCTGACGCAATACGAAACATGTCCCAGTCCACGTGATGGAAGCAGTCTTGGAGTGTGGAGTCAGCTTGGTCTGACCAGCGTTGGACA
This sequence comes from Oncorhynchus keta, assembly GCF_023373465.1. Classification (NCBI taxonomy): domain Eukaryota; kingdom Metazoa; phylum Chordata; class Actinopteri; order Salmoniformes; family Salmonidae; genus Oncorhynchus; species Oncorhynchus keta. The sequence goes on from NC_068452.1 coordinate 24,179,744, forward strand.
GACCTCAGCGTGGGAGCCTCTTGTTTTAGTTTCTGCCTGTAGGCAGGGATCAGCAAAATGTAGTCGTGGTCAGCTTTTCCGAAAGGGGGGCGGGGCAGGGCCTTATATGCGTCGCGGAAGTTAGAGTACCAATGATCCAAGGTTTTACCACCCCTGGTTGCGCAATCGATATGCTGATAAAATTTAGGGAGTCTTGTTTTCAGATTAGCTTTGTTAAAATCCCCAGCTACAATGAATGCAGCCTCCGGATAAATGGTTTCCAGTTTGCAAAGAGTTAAACTCTATAACTCATTTTTATGTGATTTTGGTTGGGTTTCCCAAAAAGTTTGCATATTGCAGATTTAACATATAAAGAAGACCTAATCATGCTAGAAATCACAGGGCTTGTGTAATGGATAATATTTATTTAGAAGTAAATACAGTATGTCACTTTGTCACTCATTCACACTATCCATTCAGATATGTTTACCCAAGAATCAATCGAATCCTCCTCGTCCCTTTCCTCCTACCTCACCTTTCCTCCTACCTCAATCCTTGAGTCATGATTATGTTAATGTAATTACAGTGTCAGTTATTTGGCTGGCATGCCCAAAACTAAAGCATGAGGTTATCACGGTGATGATGATCACACGTCAGCCCCATCATAGGGCCAATTAATAGAGAAACAACCCGCCCTCTGTGGTACTATTGTTGTTTTCTTCCTTCAAGGCCTCACAACAATAGTGTGACACTCTAGAATTATATATTTCAATGACAGCCTAGGAACAGTGGGTTAACTGCCTGTTCAGGGGCAGAACGGTAGATTTGTACCTTGTCAGCTCAGGAGTTTGAACTTGCAACCTTCCAGTTACTAGTCCAACGCTCTAACCACTAGGCTACCCTGCCGCCCCAGAATGTAGCTTGCCCATTTAAAACCATCCTACAGGATCACCCACCCCGTCCGTCCTCACTCATTTCACTACAACCCTCTCCCCACGCTCCCAATGATGTCGATCATAACGCCAGTCACCCTGCATGCTGCTGTTTCGGCTTAGAAGACTGTTTTCATTCCCAGGAAGCCCACCTCAACAGAATTCAGGAAGGAAAGAGAGTTTCACTGAGATGGATCAAAGAGGGAGTCTGACAGTACAAGTAGCAGTGGACGTGAAACTAAAACTACAGCAAATTACCTGTTGATGCAATCCCATCCTTTGTTAGTCAATGTGTTTGAATTATGGGTATATGGTGTCAATTATGCAAAATGGTTACCCTATATTCTCAGTTTATTAGGTACACCCATCTAGTACGGGGTCGGACCCCCCTTTGCCTCCAGAACAACCCGAATTCTCGATGCATGGAAACGTTGCTCAATTGGTGTCACGGGACCTAACGTGTGCCAGGAAAACATTCCCCACACCATTACACCACCACCACCAGTCTGTACCGTTGACACCAGGCAGGATGGGGCCATGGACTCATGCTGCTTACACCATATCCTGACGCTGCCATCAGCATGACGCAACAGGAACCGGGATTCGAAGGACCATGCAATGTTTTTCCACTCCTCAATTGTTCAGTGTTTGTGATTGCATGCCCACTAGAGCCGCTTCTTCTTGTTTTTAGCTGATCGGAGTGAAACCTGGTGTGGTCGTCTGCTGCAATAACCCGTCCGTGACAAGGACTGACGAGTTGTGCATTCCGAGATGCCTGTTGTGCTGCAATGTTATTTGCCTGTTTGTGGCCAGCCTGTTAGCTTGCACAATTCTTGACATTCTCCTTCGACCTCTCTCATCAACAAACTGTTTTGCCCACAGGAATGCCGCTGACTGGATGTTTTTTGTGTGTTGCACCATTCTCAGTAAACCCTAGACACTGTTGTGCGTGAAAAGCCCAAGAGGCCGGCTTTTTCTGAAATACTGCAACCGGCGCGCCTGGCACTGACGACCATACTACGCTCAAAGTCGCTTAGGTCACTAGTTTTGACAATAATCCTTTAATTCATTGCCATTTACTCAGCTGGGCCAGGGGCGCTTTAATTATGTCAGGTGGAAATGTCCGACAAATCTCAACTCCATAAAAGGAGGAAATTGCCATCGCCTGATCTCGCTGCTTTCTCTTCCTTAACTCCATCTGATCCAGAAGTTCTGTGTGTCCATGAAGACTACTCAGTAAATATACCACTTTATGGTTAAAGGAATTCCTGCCTCAGTCTCATCCATTCCTCTGTCACCTGACACGTGACCACCTGTTCACCTTCACTGTCAGTCATCCTACCTGTCCAGCTACCCACACAGATTCCACTAATCTTTCACTAACATTCAATCAAACAGTAACTGGATGCCTGTATGCCTGCTTCATATAGCAAGCCACGATGTTCCTAATAAACTGGCCACTAAGTGTATCCATGTATGTGTACAGATTTCTGACAATAACGAAAGTAACATTGAGAACAAAATGGCTCCTCTTTCTAGTCTAGTTGAATAGTTAACTTGCATTCACTTTAAACCGCTCAAGTACATCGTCCAGGAAGAGACTGCTTCTCAAAGGGTAAATCAGATCTACAGTACGTGCCATTAAGTTGCATTTCTAGGCAGGTTTTTTTTGTGTGTTGTGCATTGTGGTATATAATGATGAAATGTTAAAGTGAAGTTATCTCTTCATGTAGTTCAGGGAGTGAAGTGTAAGGAATAATGCAAGAAACATAGCCAGTGGAAAGCTACTGTTATTTTTGTATATTTCTTTTTACGAGTGTTCCCTACTGCTGTGTGGGTCGGGAGGTGTAGCTAAGGGGGAGCTACATTAGAGAATGACAATAATTACAGCTTTCTTTATTTCCAAATGTAGCTCAGCTGTGTCTGCACAAGAGGAACATTACCACCCCCTGTTACGGAATGTAAGTGCCTTTTCTCTGTGTGAGGAACAGTAGCTACTGACGATATAGAAGGTTAAGTAACCTTCCCCTATATTTCTCTTTCAACCCTTTAACATCAGTCAGTAGTTAGACAGTATACTTTTGAAATTACTGTATACTTTGGGTTGTGTGTAAAAGAAGGTCACAAAAGTAACATTTGTTATGATAGAATAGTTCATTTTTAATTAATAGTATTGTAAGTGTGATTCCTTACTCCCGTGCTACACAATACCTAACATCACATAATTTCAAAAGGAAACAATAGACGGCATTTTGTGGGAAATCACCAATGTTGTTGCACTTTGTGGTTGCGAATGATAAGTACATGTTGCAGCAAGGCTAATTTGTTGAAAATAAATTGAGTAGATAAGGCACTATGAAGGAATAGAATGGAGAGTGAATAAACACTGCCTTTTCCATTCTCAGAGACACAGAGTAGCCGTGTCTTGTGACCTAAACACTTCCTGTAGATACAACGCGTGCCAATAAATCAGACGGGAGTGGGAGTAACAAACTGATTAGCTCTCTCGTCCCCCATTTCATTAGCTCCGTTCATGCTTATAATGAATTCCCCATTTTTCGATAGTCTTGTTTCAAAGTCACACCATAAATAGACTCAATGGGTGACTGTGTTTAAAACTGTATTTTCATGTACTCTCAATGTCTCAGATACTGTATGAGATGTGCTGGGGATGGTCCACGTAGTAGACTCTGGTACAAGAGCCATACTATAGTACAGTTCAGTCTGAATATTGAATGGTGGTGTGTACCTGTCTTGTGTATTCATCAGTGCGTGCTGCTGTTGCATGGTATCTGACCTCGGTGGTTGCAGCTTTTCAGAGGTGAATCACCTGTTCATGATTTTTTGAGTGAGGAGGCTAGATAAGAGGCTGATAGAACAATTATATTTTGGGGGGTTAAGAGTTTGTTGAAGACAAATTGCTGGGAAATACGTTTGGGAGAACTGTGCCAAGTCGGAATTGCACATATTTGTAGATGTTTAAATTGGTGTGCTTTCAGAACTTCGCTAAAGAGTAAAACTCTCACTTCCATGTTATGCTGCATCCTTTTCCACTGGTTCTGCATCAAGTCACTCTTAGACAATTCTTGCCTTTTGTCCTTTTGTCTGTGTTTTACATCTGAAGACAATATGAAGTCTGATTGATCTTACTTTCTTTGCAATTATTTCCTGTCTCTTAGTACAAAGGAGCTTGGCTGAAGACTTCATCCTTTATTGTGTCTGATTCTATAAATATTCATGGTCGGCAGTCATCAATGGCCAATCAGATCACAATCGGAACTGAGCAGGTAGTGGCTTCAGAATATTCATCAGCACCTGCTTTCTAAGGGACTCTTTAGTTACAAATCAAGTGATTTTCTCCCCTTCCTTGGTTATTACAATGTGCATGTGTTTGATGAAAGGGTAAATACAGAGAGTTTGTTCTTATTTCCTGTTTCCTCCCACATGTGGTTAGGGAAAGAGCTAAACACCTCAAAACCTTCACACAGATTGGCAATCCCCAGTATCTTGTACCATATTGATAATTTCCCCACACCGATCTATTCCAGATGATCTGTTGAGGAAGCTGAGCCAAGTGCCTCCCTTCCAGGTAAATCCCTGTAAACACTTCTTCCCACTGTTTCATTTCCAGGGCTAATGATGTTGCTTTTCTTTCTGGGTTTGTTTTACTCTCCATCTCCTTCCTCTCTCAGGGTTTTCTTCATGGTCTAGTCCCGTAGAGAATCATCAAGGTGATTGTTGTGTACACTTATCTTCAGACGGCATCCTTTGCCTGTCAAGTCAGAAAGTGTGCATGTGTATAGAGGTCACCGTCTGAATATGTAATAGAAGCAGACGTTCCTGGAGATACAGTTAGCAGGACTCAGCGGGGGTTGAGGGTGTTGCAGTAATCAGGGTTGAGATGGTGCTCGTTATATTTGTCAACTTGCTGGTGGTGGCACAAATGGAGCCTGCAATTTAATGTCTGCTGAATGAGAGTGGTGTTGAGGTGAGATGGCAGCGGGCTGTAAGTAATTCCTTGCAGGTTGATTTTAGTTACCGTGAACATTTGTATCCAGTTAGAATTTCAAATGAACCATTTATATATTCATTTTCCACCAACATCTATCTTATCTAGCCATCCCTGGTGACATGATGCCTGAGGTGTTGACGCCTGTGATTTGACCTCTTAGAGATCCCTTTTCCCCAAGGTGTTATTCACCCTGCTAATGTTAGGCTCCGTATTTTTTTTAACCTTTATTTAACTAGGCAAGTCAGTTAAGAACAAATTCTTATTTTCAATGACGGCCTAGGAACAGTGGGTTAACTGCCTGTTCAGGGGCAGAATGACAGATTTGTACCTTGTCAGCTCGGGGATTTGAATTTGCAACCTTCCGGTTACTAGTCCAACACTCTAACCACTAGGCTACCCTGCCGTACCAGTACCAGTTAAAAGTTTGGACACACCTACTCATTCAAGGGCTTTTCTTTATAACTCTGTAAAGAGTTGATTTGGACTGCAATTTCTGAGATCTAATGAACTTATCCTCTGCAGCAGAGGCTCTATGTCTTCCTTTTGTGTGGTGGTCCTCATGGTGCTTCAAAGTTCTTGAAATGTTCCGCACTGACTGACTTTCATGTCTTAAAGTAATGATGAGCTGTCGTTTCTCTTTGCTTATTTGAGCAGTTCTTGCCATATTATGGACTTGGTCTTTTACAAAATAGGGCTATCTTTTGTATACTACCCCTCCCTTGTCACAACACAGCTGATTGGCTCAAATGCATTAAGAAGGATAGAAATTCCACAAATGATCCACCTCATGAAGCTGGTTGAGAGAATGCCAAAAAGTGTGCGAAGCTCTCATCAAGGGAAAGGGTGGCTACTTTGAAGAATCTGTTTAACCAGAAGGGGGTTATGGTTCCCATTTGGGAACTACCCCTCCCACGTTCAGCTGGAACGGTGGCGCATGGAATGCAAAAATATTCTTAGAAATATTTAACCTCCACACATTAACAAGTCCAATAGCTCAAATGAAAGATAAACACCTTGTTCATCTACCCAGCAAGTCAGATTTCTAAAATGTTTTACGGCGAAAACATAGCACATATTTATGTCAAACCACCACCGAAGACACAGCTAATTTGCATAGCCAAGTTAAACAAAATATGCAATCAACAAACGCAGGATTAAAAGAAAATAATTCACTAACCTTTTGAAATCTTCATCAGATGACAGTAATATAACATGTTACACAGTACATTTATGTTTTTTTCAATAATATGCAATTTATATCTATAAATCTCTGTTTACAATGATGGCATGTTCAAAAAATGCTACTCAAATGTCCGGAGAAATGATGATAGCAGACGTTATCTGACGGAGCTAACAAGCAATACACATCATAAACTTTAACTAAATATACATGTTCTACACATAGATAGAAAGATACACCTCTTCCTAATCCAACCGCTGTGTTACATTTATTTTTAACGTTACAGAATTCGTTCAATAGGCTATAATATGAGACGGCGCTCAGAAATTAGCATTATGGCTCCTCTATCTTGGAGTCCACAGAAACCCAAATATACCACATAAATATTCCCTTACCTTTGATGTTCCTCCATCAGAAGACCTGGAAGGGGTTATACTTACCAAAAACATTGTTTGGTTTTGAAGTCTGTGTCTTTAGGTTATCAAACGCGACAAATTCCGGTCGAAATGCAGCCAAAATTCTAGTGGATGCGTACCAAAACTTCAAAATTACATATTATATGTCGACTAAACTGGTCAAACTAAGTGCAGAATCAAGCTAAAGCATGTTATAAACGTGGAAAACAATCCTTAGCACGAACAGAAACACCCACATCGTTTGGTCAATCCTGGAAGAAAGAGAGCTCTGGAGCGTCCGCGCGTATGAGAGTACTTATTTTTTCGCGTGACCCGGAGGTTTCAGCCCGCTAAAAGTCTCGAGGTCGCGCGATTCTCACAATGGCAAGCCCCATTGAAAGCAGACATCGCGCTGAAGACATACAAACTGTTCCCAGGTCTGTAGCTGCTTGGGAAGGGTGGGGGCGATGACGTCAAAGTTGGGCCAACTTTTCTGATGACAAGAGAGAGTTTGGGAGAATGGCTGCCCTGAGAGTTCTGCTTTACATACAGACATAATTTGAACGGTTTTAGAAGCTTTAGAGTGTTTTCTATTCAATAATAATAATAATTATTATTATTATGCATATATTAGCAATTTTGGACAGATTTACTTTCTGTTTACTATGGGCACGCAATTCCTCCAAAGCGGGCAGTAGTCAGCCGTATCCTTAACAGGTTTTAACACTTTTTTGGTTACAACATGATTACATATGTGTTATTTCATAGTTTTGATGTCTTCACTATTATTCTACAATGTATAAAACAGTAAAAAATTAAGAAAACCCCTTGAATGAGTAGCTGTGCCAAATTATTTTACTGGGACTGTACATGTATGGTTTAAGTTATTTTGTGAATGTTAAATCTATTAACAGGTTATTATTATACTATTACTCAACTGCGTTGGCACTTAACCTAGAGTTTAACTCTTGATTTTCAGACGTTGTAACCTGATCTAGTTCTATCCTGACAGTCTGTAGGTGTTTTGGAGCATCTCAGGGGATCTGGTTATTGTCTGGAACATTAGAGGAGAGAACAATATGAGCCCTAAACATGAAAGCAGTCTTTGACTTTAACACGATCAAACAAATTATTCTAATTATTCATTAGAGGAAACAGCTGCCTGCATTTTATTTTGTAAGATTGTCTAAAATGCTCATTTAAACTGTAGATATATTTGACAATGCTGTTTCCACTGCTGATGTTGTAAATCAGGAAAGCATACAGCAATATAAAAACATATCTAGGCCCAAATGTTCTCGTTTCATCCCTCCAACTCTTCTCATCCCTTACCACCAGCACCACAGTATCAGAGGAGTGACTCCATACAGTCCAGCTGCAGCTGTGGATCTGATCCTGATTCCTGACCCCCCCCCCCACACACCCCCATCACCTCCGTCCCCTTTATGACAGATGCAGCCATTGGACTTCTTAATGCTTTTCATTTGAATCATTAGTACAACTCTCCAAATGGATTCCATCTTTTTGCCTAATTTAGCAAATCTGGTGCCCTGATGTGACCTATTTAAATAAAATTGGGTCCAGTGCTGTGGTTATAAACAAACCGTTTTGTTGAACTAGTAGGCTAGCTAGAAGTTGGATCTCTCCTCCCCAACATCGTCCCTCCTATGGAGATATAGTGCCTGTGGTTTGCCTGGGGGCAGAATGGCAGTATTGTCTCAGTGTTGTCTCAGTGTATGCGTCAGTGTATGAGTGTGAGGTAAGCAGATGTTGTCGTAGTGCCATTAAGGAGGGCGTGTGTAGGAGGAGCAGGAGACGTGATATGTCACCCACCGAGCAGCCAGCAACAGCAGATGTCCACTCACTGAGTTTGCTACTGATAATCAAAAAGCCCCATCAGTCGAGCTAGATGATAACACATGTCGGTTACCATGGTGGCATTGTCAGGAAAGCTGTGTTCTACTTGGGGGGAGATTACAGGTCATGAATACATCTCTTATTTCAAAAGGTTGCTCTTGACATTGGTATTATTGGAGTCAACCACAGCGCCAGTGAATGAAAACACTTGTGAATTGAAGTATGTAATCACTGTGACTCACGATTGAACTTAATCCAACAATCATCAAAGTAGTGATTGAGAGGAACAGGTGGGGAAATGATTCAACAGCGATACTGTATAATTGTAGAGTGAAGAAATATTTTATCTCTGTGTTGTGTATCTCTCTCTGCTGAGACACGCACACACAGACACACATACACAATTCGGTGTCAAATGCAGGTTGGGGGCCTTGTTTAGACTACTTGCCAGGCTGAAGTCAAGGATTGTTTATCAGGCTCATTCTCTGGCACTAGGAGGCAAGAAAGAGAGAGAAATTGAGAGTGGCAGGCGATAGCTGCTACTCTGTCACTGTCTAGCTGTGAGTCTCATTAGTCATTCCATTTAATGAGCAGAGAGACTTTTCTTCCCAGGGCTGGCAGTTTGTGGTCTCCACTCTCCAATCAGAGTTCACCTGGGGATCTGCAGGCAGACTGGAGCCACTTGCACCCACTAAGCCCCCCGTGGCTACAAGTGCTTATCAGGGGATATTAGCCAATCACACCCCTAAGGGGACCACTTGTCAGGGTCACCATCTTTCCCTCTACCTACTGGTGGATATCCCTGATGGATAGATATTGTGATGTTAAGCAAGAGTCAGTGGTTATGACTGGTTCGTATGCTGTGGGGAACAGATTCAGTCAGACAGTTTCATACGGTCCCCAACTCTCACTACCTTGATGAACATTGCAGGCTTGGGGCTTTCAAATGGTGTAGAGAACATTTCTAGGAACATATTTGCATATTTTCAAAATTGTGCACCAAGGCAGACATTTTTTTGCCAGCTGGCTTTGATCTTCATACAGATGTAGGATTTTAATTTGATCAGCGTGTTGCAGGAGAACTCTCCTGCAATGCAGTAGTGTATTTGAAGTTTTAAAAGGCTTCTGAAGTTTGTAATTTCCCCTTTGACATTTCAGACTTCGTTTCCCTTACGAAAAATGTATCAAACACTACACCAATGTCCACATTTCCTGTTGTTGCAGGATTATTTTCCTGCTGTAGAAAACTGGCTCAAATTAAGATCCTACAAGATCAAAGATCAAAGGGTGATGTATGACATGGACAACAATTGTGAGAGAGACATGATAAGAGTGGTCTTTGATGTTATCTAGTCCTTTTGGACCAGATTAAATATGTCAGTTTGGATCCCAAACTAATCTCAAAATTCTCTTAAGGCTCACACACATCGCACCGAATGTGGATCTAGTGTTCATCTGCCGATCGTTCAGCACGCTGTGCTTTAAGGACCACCCACTGTAGATGTCTGACTGCCGACATTTTTGATGCGATTCTACATATAAAATCTGTGCACACTTGGTTCGCAAATTACATTCAGATGTGTTAAGTACTCTCGGCCAGCAAACGATATTGGTGTGTGAGCCCTTAACCTGTAGATCCTGGGTTGTGTCTTTTAGGTCGGAGTTCCAGAATGTTCTGGGACAAGAGGGAGGTGTGGTCACAGAGATCCTATTCATGGGTTGCATGCTTTGTCACAATATTGTTTTGAATATTCATTTTGGACTGATGCCCAACTGAGCATTCTACTCAATGTATCGTCAATGAGCGCTGATGAAGATTTCATCAAAAGTGCATTACAGTGGCTTGGAAATAAAATGCCATTTAAAAGGAGGCAAATAATTAGAAGGAAAACCTTTTGTCATCATTTTGATGTTGCCAGATTGACTTTAGATGCAGTATAGTGTTAGCTAAGTTTGAGGGGAGGACACCGAATTTTAGCTAGCTACCTTTAGCCTTGGTAGCTATTTTTGACAAACTTTGCTAGCTAATGACAACATTGCCATCTGTCTAAAGTAAATTTGACAACATGATAATGCTGGAAAAGTTTTTCGTACTAAACATTCGACTACTTTATCAATGTCATTGTATTTCCAAGCACTGTAGTGTAATTTAGACTAAACAGTAGTCAGCTTCCGTCCACAGTGACTGGTCTTGTCACGACTTTAGGGCGGCTTGAGAACGTTCAGAACAATGGCATGACGCGACCGAGTGACGGAGGTGCAACCTATGAATAGGCCTAATTCTATATGTTCTGTATGTTATTATGGATGTGGAGCCAGGAGAGTCATACTCCCAGCTAGGGTGGGAGACGCCCATGGTACAACGTATGGTGTCATCTGTGTGTATCAGGCAGGCGCCTTGCCGGGCGGCAGGTGGGATGAGTCGGTGTGGGAGCAAATCTCCTCATCCGCCTAGCGCCCATCTGCTGAGGGATAAGCTGAGAGGAACGGGGTGAAAATAAACACACAGAACGCAACGTGGGCCATGCAATCCACGATAGAGCTAGAAGCTTGCCATGTAGAGTCTGCACAGTACATTCAGATGGCATGGATGGTTGGGTTCAGATGGCATGGATTGATTGGATGCTTTCAATTTAAAAAAACAAAGATGGGGTAATAGTTAGTGTACGTTGCCAGTGGATGACCTGGAAGAACGTGTGTGCTCTGCTTCTGTGTTTGTTGTTACCAAAAAGAGAGAGGATTGTTTCTACTTTAATCATCAAGTTCTATGTTAGTGTTTTCTTTGGTATTTGTCTACATTGAGGGACAAAATCAATCTCACTTACTTTCCCTGCCCAGTTGAGTGTGTGGGAAAATGCATGTTAGGAATTTTGCTCAAGGTAGGTGTGTGAAAGTGGTCGAAGTGAGAACTTCAGAGCTGTGAACACATTGACTGAGTGAATGTAGCTCTTAAGAGGGTCAAATTTGCTATAAGCTGCATGAGTTTAGACTCTGCCCAACTTGACAAGCAAAATGGAAAATAAGAAATACTGTCAACAGTGTCACAAGAGGCACCTGGCTGTCTCACTCTGTTATAGGATGTACAAAATATTAAGCCTAAATTAGACTGCCTAATGCCAAATGACTCAACACACCTACCTACCTGTCCTTTGAGATTTTACAGCTCTCCGTTCATCTTTGTTGGAGAGGCTAAAGAAAAGGCGTCACCATTTTTAGCAGGGTAGGTCTACGTTTTAGAGATCTTTCAACTCAAAATGGTAAGAATGCCTAAAACCTAAATGATGACGAATGCACTGGCATTGTAACTAAATAAGTTGTACTGCAGTGTTTCTGAGGGGGAACAGAACAGATGCTGTGGGATTCAGTCTTGGAATCAGTCGTCTGTCCCCCAGAAAAAAAACTAATCTTCCTATGGACACATGGTAAGCTTTTCTCTGTTTAGGCATAAAGCCTTTACCCCATCATCCAAGACATGCAACTGCCAAAACTACTTTTTACAGGGTACTTTTAATTGTGCGTGTGTCTGTGCATGCGTGTGTGTGAGTGAGTGGGTGGGTGGGTTCAAGCGTGTGCTGTAACCTTTAGTTGTGCATCTCAACAGAATATGTGTATTATCTGCGAGAGCAAGAAAGATCACAGGTCAGGCTGGTATCACGTTTCCACAGAGGGATTCTCTGGGTTCTGTCTGCTCATTATCAATGAATAGGACTTTAATGTGCTTTCAGATGGTTACAGAACTCCGGGGACCCCACGTCCACCGCCTCTACCCATTTCATCTGGCTCTTTGATCAAGACCCAGCCAGGCTAACTGGTCCAGGGCTTCAATGCTGCTGTTCTGCTGATGGAAACCTATTTGTTTCTCACTTTGAAAACTGGAATAATTACGAGACATTGTGATACAGTATTTTGTTCACCTTAGGCTGTGCAAAAAACGCATGCAGTTTGAGCCCCCCCCCTTCACTTAAAAGTGCATTCTAAAATGTAACAGTAGGCATTTCAGCCATAGGGCTTTTGCAAAGGAGTTAGTGAGTACTTTCTACGTTTTTGAGCGTGCCTAGAGCAACATGTAAGAACATTAAATGAAGATTCCATGGAATTTCAGAAGCACTAATGTGACTCTTCAAAGAGTGGCTTGTGGTTGTTTTGGACTTGTGTTTGGGCTCAGGGACAGGAAATAAGAAAGATGATTGCGCTGTCTGATGTGGAGTAGTTGCCTGACGACTCAAACTGAATTCTTCCGCAGCTCTATGTTCGCTACATACTTCAGTCTGAGACTGCCATTGCTGAAGTCGTTTGTGTTGATGTCTGACCTAACCCTTTGGTTTCTGGGACCAATCAGAACGGTTAGAATGTGTTTGCGTTCTAGAAATCGTCAGGGAAGGACTCAGATCCAGACTCATTGCAGAGCAATGGAAACTGATTCACTAACACATGGAGCTCTAATTCAGGGGTTTCTTACAGTCTGTCTCTCCACATTGTCTCACAACATGTAGGATGTGTGAAAGACACCTTACAGCATTTGCCAAGCAACCTGAGACACTGAGCGAGACTGACACTGTCACCAGTGTCATACTGGGTGTACGTTTTAGTTGATGTTGATGGAATAAAAACATTGCACATGATCATATCATCTCTCTTGCATACCCTCTTTATTCCAACGATTCTTAATCAAATCAAATCAAATTTTATTTGTCACATACACATGGTTAGCAGATGTTAATGCGAGTGTAGCGAAATGCTTGTGCTTCTAGTTCCGACAATGCAGTAATAACCAACAAGTAATCTTTTTTTACATTACATTTAAGTCATTTAGCAGACGCTCTTATCCAGAGCGACTTACAAATTGGTGCATTCACCTTATGACATCCAGTGGAACAGCCACTTTACAATAGTGCATCTAAATCTTTTAAGGGGGGGGGGGGTGAGAAGGATTACTTTATCCTATCCTAGGTATTCCTTAAAGAAGTGGGGTTTCAGGTGTCTCCGGAAGGTGGTGATTGACTCCGCTGTCCTGGCGTCGTGAGGGAGTTTGTTCCACCATTGGGGGGCCAGAGCAGCGAACAGTTTTGACTGGGCTGAGCGGGAACTGTACTTCCTCAGAGGTAGGGAGGCGAGCAGGCCAGAGGTGGATGAACGCAGTGCCCTTGTTTGGGTGTAGGGCCTGTAGGGTCAGGGCCAATCTAACTAACAATTCCAAAACTACTGTCCTATACACAGTATAAGGGGATAAAGAATATGTACATAAGGATATATGAATGAGTGATGGTACAGAGCAGCATAGGCAAGATACAGTAGATGATATCGTACAGTATATACATATGAGATGAGTTTGTAAACAAAGTGGCATAGTTAAAGTGGCTAGTGATACATGTATTACATAAGGATGCAGTCGATGATATAGAGTACAGTATATACGTATGCATATGAGATGAATAATGTAGGGTAAGTAACATTATATAAGGTAGTATTGTTTAAAGTGGCTAGTGATATATTTACATCATTTCCCATCAATTCCCATTATTAAAGTGGCTGGAGTTGAGTCAGTGTCAGTGTGTTGGCAGCAGCCAGTCAATGTTAGTGGTGGCTGTTTAACAGTCTGATGGCCTTGAGATAGAAGCTGTTTTTCAGTCTCTCGGTCCCAGCTTTGATGCACCTGTACTGACCTCGCCTTCTGGATGATAGCGGGGTGAACAGGCAGTGGCTCGGGTGGTTGTTGTCCTTGATGATCTTTATGGCCTTCCTGTAACATCGGGTGGTGTAGGTGTCCTGGAGGGCAGGTAGTTTGCCCCCGGTGATGCGTTGTGCAGACCTTTACTACCCTCTGGAGAGCCTTACGGTTGAGGGCGGAGCAGTTGCCGTACCAGGCGGTGATACAGCCCGCCAGGATGCTCTCGATTGTGCATCTGTAGAAGTTTGTGAGTGCTTTTGGTGACAAGCCGAATTTCTTCAGCCTCCTGAGGTTGAAGGGGCGCTGCTGCGCCTTCTTCACGATGCTGTCTGTGTGAGTGGACCAATTCAGTTTGTCTGTGATGTGTATGCCGAGGAACTTAAAACTTGCTACCGTCTCCACTACTGTTCCATCGATGTGGATAGGGAGGTGTTCCCTCTGCTGTTTCCTGAAGTCCACAATCATCTCCTTAGTTTTGTTGACGTTGAGTGTGAGGTTATTTTCCTGACACCACACTCCGAGGGCCCTCACCTCCTCCCTGTAGGCCGTCTCGTCGTTGTTGGTAATCAAGCCTACCACTGTTGTGTCGTCCGCAAACTTGATGATTGAGTTGGAGGCGTGCGTGCCCACGCAGTCGTGGGTGAACAGGGAGTACAGGAGAGGGCTCAGAACGCACCCTTGTGGGGCCCCAGTGTTGAGGATCAGCGGGGAGGAGATGTTGTTGCCTACCCGGCCCGTCAGGAAGTCCAGTACCCAGTTGCACAGGGCGGGGTCGAGACCCAGGGTCTCGAGCTTGATGACGAGCTTGGAGGGTACTATGGTGTTGAATGCCAAGCTGTAGTCGATGAACAGCATTCTCACATAGGTATTCCTCTTGTCCAGATGGGTTAGGGCAGTGTGCAGTGTGGTTGAGATTGCATCGTCTGTGGACCTATTTGGGCGGTAAGCAAATTGGAGTGGGTCTAGGGTGTCAGGTAGGGTGGAGGTGATATGGTCCTTGACGAGTCTCTCAAAGCACTTCATGATGACGGAAGTGAGTGCTACGGGGCGGTAGTCGTTTAGCTCAGTTACCTTAGCTTTCTTGGGAACAGGAACAATGGTGGCCCTCTTGAAGCATGTGGGAACAGCAGACTGGTATAGGGATTGATTGAATATGTCCGTAAACACACCGGCCAGCTGGTCTGCGCATGCTCTGAGGGCGCGGCTGGGGATGCCGTCTGGGCCTGCAGCCTTGCGAGGGTTAACACGTTTAAATGTCTTACTCACCTCGGCTGCAGTGAAGGAGAGACCGCATGTTTTCGTTGCAGGCCGTGTCAGTGGCACTGTATTGTCCTCGAAGCGGGTAAAAAAGTTATTTAGTCTGCCTGGGAGCAAGACATCCTGGTCCGTGACGGGGCTGGATTTCTTCCTGTAGTCCGTGATTGACTGTAGACCCTGCCACATGCCTCTTGTGTCTGAGCCGTTGAATTGAGATTCTACTTTGTCTCTGTACTGACACGTAGCTTGTTTGATAGCCTTGCAGAGGGAATAGCTGCACTGTTTGTATTCGGTCATGTTACCAGACACCTTGCCCTGATTAAAAGCAGTGGTTCGCGCTTTCAGTTTCACGCGAATGCTGCCATCAATCCACGGTTTCTGGTTAGGGAATGTTTTAATCGTTGCTATGGGAACGACATCTTCAATGCACGTTCTAATGAACTCGCACACCGAATCAGCGTATTCGTCAATATTGTTAACTGACGCAATATGACACATATCCCAGTCCACGTCGGACCAGCGTTGGACAGACCTCAGCGTGGGAGCCTCTTGTTTTAGTTTCTGTCTGTAGGCAGGGATCAACAAAATGGAGTCGTGGTCAGCTTTTCCAAAAGGGGGGCGGGGCAGGGCCTTATATGCGTCGCGGAAGTTAGAGTAACAATGATCCAAGGTTTTTCCACCTCTGGTTGCGCAGCCGATATGCTGATAAAATTTAGGGAGTCTTGTTTTCAGATTAGCCTTGTTAAAATCCCCAGCAACAATGAATGCAGCCTCCGGATAAATGGTTTCCAGTTTGCAAAGAGTTAAATAAAGTTCGTTCAGAGCTATCGATGTGTCTGCTTGGGGGGGGATATATACGGCTGTGATTATAATCGAAGAGAATTCTCTAATAAATACATTTTCTGGATTATGCATTTGTAGCAGCTACATTATCTTTTATTCTGATCATGTCTGTTAGTCCATACTGTCACGATCGTTTAGAGAGAGATTGGACCAAGGTGCAGTGTGGTAGGCGTACATTTTACTTTTATTAAAATGACACCAAAAAACAACAAATTACAAAAACGAACGGAACTCTACATGCAGTGCAGAAAGCAACTACACACAAACAAGATCCCACAATCTAAGGTGGGAAAAAGGGCTGCCTAAGTATGATCCCCAATCAGAGACAACGATAAACAGCTGCCTCTGATTGGGAACCATACTAGGCCAACAAAGAAATAGAAACATAGATTTGACCACACAAGTCACACCCTGACCTAATCAAATAGAGAATAAAAAAGGCTCTCTTAAGGTCAGGGCGTGACACATACACCTTAGAGACCCCCGAGCAACAAATGTGTCTCAGCAATGGTCAGCGGGGTGGTGGCACCGGGATCCTCATCTCTCCCAAGTGGTCATTCTCTCTTTCTCCCCTTACCCATCTGTCTATCGCCTCCTTTGAATTCCATGCTGTCACAGTTACCAGCCCTTTCAAGCTTAACATCCTTATCATTTATCGCCCTCCAGGTTCCCTCGGAGAGTTAATCAATGAGCTTGATGCCTTGATAAGCTCCTTTCCTGAGGACGGCTCACCTCTCACAGTTCTGGGCGACTTTAACCTCCCCACGTCTACCTTTGACTCATTCCTCTCTGCCTCCTTCTTTCCACTCCTCTCCTCTTTTGACCTCACCCTCTCACCTTCCCCCCTACTCACAAGGCAGGCAATACGCTCGACCTCATCTTTACTAGATGCTGTTCTTCCACTAACCTCATTGCAACTCCCCTCCAAGTCTCCGACCACTACCTTGTATCCTTTTCCCTCTCGCTCTCATCCAACACTTCCCACACTGCCCCTACTCGGATGGTATCGCGCCGTCCCAACCTTCGCTCTCTCTCCCCCGCTACTCTCTCCTCTTCCATCCTATCATCTCTTCCCTCTGCTCAAACCTTCTCCAACCTATCTCCTGATTCTGCCTCCTCAACCCTCCTCTCCTCCCTTTCTGCATCCTTTGATCCTTCTGCATCCTCCTCTCTATGTCCCCTATCCTCCAGGCCGGCTCGGTCCTCCCCTCCCGCTCCGTGGCTCGACGACTCATTGCGAGCTCACAGAACAGGGCTCCGGGCAGCCGAGCGGAAATGGAGGAAAACTCGCCTCCCTGCGGACCTGGCATCCTTTCACTCCCTCCTCTCTACATTTTCCTCCTCTGTCTCTGCTGCTAAAGCCACTTTCTACCACTCTAAATTCCAAGCATCTGCCTCTAACCCTAGGAAGCTCTTTGCCACCTTCTCCCTCCTGAATCCTCCTCCCCCTCCCTCCTCCCTCTCTGCAGATGACTTCGTCAACCATTTTGAAAAGAAGGTCGACGACATCCGATCCTCGTTTGCTAAGTCAAACGACACCGCTGGTTCTGCTCACACTGCCCTACCCTGTGCTCTGACCTCTTTCTCCCCTCTCTCCAGATGAAATCTCGCGTCTTGTGACGGCCGGCCGCCCAACAACCTGCCCGCTCGACCCTATCCCCTCCTCTCTTCTCCAGACCATTTCCGGAGACCTTCTCCCTTACCTCACCTCGCTCATCAACTCATCCCTGACCGCTGGCTACGTCCCTTCCGTCTTCAAGAGAGCGAGAGTTGCACCCCTTCTGAAAAAACCTACACTCGATCCCTCCGATGTCAACAACTACAGACCAGTATCCCTTCTTTCTTTTCTCTCCAAAACTCTTGAACGTGCCGTCCTTGGCCAGCTCTCCCGCTATCTCTCTCAGAATGACCTTCTTGATCCAAATCAGTCAGGTTTCAAGACTAGTCATTCAACTGAGACTGCTCTTCTCTGTATCACGGAGGCGCTCCGCACCGCTAAAGCTAACTCTCTCTCCTCTGCTCTCATCCTTCTAGACCTATCGGCTGCCTTCGATACTGTGAACCATCAGATCCTCCTCTCCACCCTCTCCGAGTTGGGCATCTCCGGCGCGGCCCACGCTTGGATTGCGTCCTACCTGACAGGTCGCTCCTACCAGGTGGCGTGGCGAGAATCTGTCTCCTCACCACGCGCTCTCACCACTGGTGTCCCCCAGGGCTCTGTTCTAGGCCCTCTCCTATTCTCGCTATACACCAAGTCACTTGGCTCTGTCATAACCTCACATGGTCTCTCCTATCATTGCTATGCAGACGACACACAATTAATCTTCTCCTTTCCCCCTTCTGATGACCAGGTGGCGAATCGCATCTCTGCATGTCTGGCAGACATATCTGTGTGGATGACGGATCACCACCTCAAGCTAAACCTCAGCAAGACGGAGCTGCTTTTCCTCCCGGGGAAGGACTGCCCGTTCCATGATCTCGCCATCACGGTTGACAACTCCATTGTGTCCTCCTCCCAGAGCGCTAAGAACCTTGGTGTGATCCTGGACAACACCCTGTCGTTCTCAACTAACATCAAGGCGGTGGCCCGTTCCTGTAGGTTCATGCTCTACAACATCCGCAGAGTACGACCCTGCCTCACACAGGAAGCGGCGCAGGTCCTAATCCAGGCACTTGTCATCTCCCGTCTGGATTACTGCAACTCGCTGTTGGCTGGGCTCCCTGCCTGTGCCATTAAACCCCTACAACTCATCCAGAACGCCGCAGCCCGTCTGGTGTTCAACCTTCCCAAGTTCTCTCACGTCACCCCGCTCCTCCGCTCTCTCCACTGGCTTCCAGTTGAAGCTCGCATCCGCTACAAGACCATGGTGCTTGCCTACGGAGCTGTGAGGGGAACGGCACCTCAGTACCTCCAGGCTCTGATCAGGCCCTACACCCAAACAAGGGCACTGCGTTCATCCACCTCTGGCCTGCTCGCCTCCCTACCACTGAGGAAGTACAGTTCCCGCTCAGCCCAGTCAAAACTGTTCGCTGCTCTGGCCCCCCAATGGTGGAACAAACTCCCTCACGACGCCAGGACAGCGGAGTCAATCACCACCTTCCGGAGACACCTGAAACCCCACCTCTTCAAGGAATACCTAGGATAGGATAAGTAATCCTTCTCACCCCCCCCCCTTTTAAGATTTAGATGCACTATTGTAAAGTGACTGTTCCACTGGATGTCATAAGGTGAATGCACCAATTTGTAAGTCGCTCTGGATAAGAGCGTCTGCTAAATGACTTAAATGTAATGTAAATGCAATGGGATTACAATGGAAGAATACTTCTGTGCTCCTTCCGTCTTTAAATTTCTACCTGCTCCCAGCTCTTCCTATTATAATTTGTCCAATGTTACCCAGGGTATTATTTAAGTCCAAGCCTGTATGCTGTGTGAATGTCTATACTGTCATTGGCTGAGGTTATTAAAGCAGTGTATAGCTGTGCAGCAAAGAGGCTTGGCTCCACGCTTTTGGGTTTTTGATCTGACCTCCCTTCAGGTGCACAGCAGGAGCTCAGATAATGAGATAAAGGGGACCAGCTCTGCATGACTACCGATGGGCTGCACAACGGCCGGCCCAGCCAACCGGAGCCCTTCAAAGGCTCCATGCCCTCTGATTCCTGCCCAAATGCACCCTGGGAGGCCTGGTGTCAGGCCTACTGTCAGGCCTGGTGTCACAGAGACTCACACAGTGCTATTTGACACGCAGTGGGACACACACTGGGAGATGGGACAACACAGGGATCTAAGAGTATAGCAGGAGGCCTTCTCTTACACATTTGCTTCACATGACATCTGAAAAACAACTGTGGTGAAGGTTTTTATGTGCTGCTTGAGCTTCACAAGTCAGCTATTGGTAGATCCCTATAATTCCTGGATAATATTGCATTTTTGTATTTCTACATCAAGGTATCTGATTAAGTTTTTCAGTTTTGTCATGTTTATATGACACTCCTTTTGCAAAATAAATCCCAATCATCAAAACACCATTAAATTCGTTGGAGTAACGCTTATGTTTATGATGAATACTCTTGTGTACATCTTGGGTTACAAAGATGATTTTCATGGATGTCAAAATTAGCATGAGGGCCATGAGTTTTGACAGCTCAAGGTAAGGTGTTGAAATAGAATAGGCATACAGTACATGACCCGACCAGTATTACAACAGCAGTATGATGTTTCTTATTGTGTAGATGGCTATACATTCACACAGTTCACAACAATTAAGGATGACACTGGGGTCTAGAAAAATACCTGTTATAGCTGGGCACATATGGCTCCAGAAATAGCTGTGCTATGAACTATGTCATTTTCTTTTGTGCCTTTGACACACTTGCATCTGGTTTTATTAACAAGCAACAGTTCTTCGCCGTGGCTTTTTCCCGGTGCGCCTGTCTTTTTTTAACTTGTCAGGAGGAGACAGGCAGTAAAAAACTGAGTTTTAAAATAAAATGACTCCTCGAAGGAAGTGGCTGTATTTTTTTGTAGCAGTGTTTCAGGTAGCTGGGAGGAGGCTACTTTTTGCAACTGAGCACCTGCATTCTTTTTGTCTGAGCTAGGGAGTAGTGAAAAACCTGTTTTTTAAAAGCTTCAACTTCACAATCTGGACCCGAACTTAATAATATCAATGCCCGGGTGTCTCCTTTTGAATAGCTAGATTGATTCTCTCCTTTCATGCTCTTCTCCGTGCTCAGTTCAACTGGTTTCACATCAGGGGTCTCATGTGGTTAAAAAACAACAGGGTCATATTTTCACGGTCGTACCAATACCAAGAAAAGACGGGGTACAGAGAGGTGTGCAGCAGGTTACTGATCTTCTCCTTCCTATTGGCCTGAATATTTAATGACTTCCCCACACTTCATCCTTTCTTCTTTCAAGACTAATGTAATTTGCCCCGGGCCCTTTCTACTATCAGTGATATTGAAATGCATGAGGAGAAACCTATATAACGCCTCAACCTTCAAAGACAGCTTTTTAGAGCATGAAAGTGATATGGTGTGTGTCTGTCTGTCTCTCTGTCTGTCTGTGTGTGTACGAGTTACCATGTTTATGCATGTCCTAAATAGTCCATGAGTGGTAGCTACCACCTGATTTCAGTCCTGACTTTTCAAAAACAGGACAGTTGTTATGATATCCCATGATTCCAAGCTGTTGTCAGTTGGACTTGTCAAGAGCTATTCAGCCACTCACAGACATCCTTTTGATTGACCTTTGATTTGATGTTGTACTCCGTCCACATTTTCATTCTCTTTTATGTGAAAATTACCCCCTGTACTCTTTCATGTGGAAGTTACCCGATTCACAGCTTCTACAGAGGGTTATCCTGAGCAGGTTGATTATGGAATGTCAGCCTATTCTAAAAGGCCTGCTCTGTTCCTCTTGACGATAAACCTGAATGAAGCTTCACCTTGACCATACAAAACAGCGCACACTCATTAACCTAGTTGCTATTTCGATAGAAACCCAGAGAGCTAAATTAAGCAAACCTATTTACCATAAAATGTCCATGCATACTCTAGGGCTGCATTAGGCTAAACTGTTGTATAAATGTTTTTTTCTTCAGGTTCCATGATATTGTAAGACAAATTAGCTGGTAAATGTGATACAGCAGGAAATTCCTCTATATTAACAGAAAAGCTAAGATGTCACCTGGCGTGCTGAGCTCAGGAGAAACCATGGAGCATGTAGGATTGCGGTGGGCGTTGTGTGCGAGCTGTGTCCTATATAAAGCACTGAGCTTCACAGATTCAGACAGGGTGTTGTGTTGCAAACTAGCTCATGACTCAGCTCTCTGATTCCCACATGATGTAGCTTTGCAACACAGTCCAACACTTTTGTCTTTCATTCCAAATGTGACTTTGTTTGTGAACAGTAGATCCCCACTACTTATAAAAACAGTATATTGAATGACTAGAGGGCCTTCCTGTTGAATGACTAGAGGGCCTTCCTGATCCACAGCTTGTCATACTTTCATTGTTTTGGCATGAAGGTAGGCAATTACCAGTCTTAGGGTTGATTCTCTTCCATTCCTTCAGAGAAACAAGGTTACATTTGTAACAGGACTTGTTTTACCCATCAATTGGGATTAGTTTGATTTGGGGTTATTTAAGAACCACCTAGATGAACCTGGAGTCTAGTCATAATGTACAGGGCGCAGAAGTTGCAGAATGTAATGATTTTGACAATGCAAAATGGCTTCAAACACAAAAGTCCTGAGAGAGTCCTGAAGAGACACGAGCACTGAGCACAGAAGAAAGTGTCTGTAAGCTCAAATGAGGAGGACTAGCTCTGTCTGTCTGAGTCTGGCTGTCGACAATGGGCCTTTTGCTGATAATCGCTCGGGCCTTTGAGACTAACTGTCATGTCGCTTTTAATTCTGGTCTTATCTTTCCCCTCCATTTTTGCTTTTTTTCAGAGGGTTGTGATTGCTATGTTATGGAGATGTATCTGACTTGTTTCTCTCTGTCTCTCTCAGGTGAAGTGTGATGCTGTTTCCTGTGTTTGTTCTGTCTTCTCCTTCTCTACTCTCCAGGGTTTGGTAATACTAGAGTCTCTTCATACACAGTGCCTTCAGAAAGTATTCATACCCCTTGACTAATTCCACATTTTGTTGTTTGACAGCCTGTATTCAAAATGGGTTAAATATGTGTTTTTTTCTCAACCATCTACACAGAATACCCCATAATGACAAAGTGAAAACATGTTTAGATTTTTTGGGAAAATGTATTGAAATTGTAATATGTCATTTAACCTCTTGGAACACTAGGGGCAGTATTTCATTTTTGGATGAAAAAACTTTCCAGTTTTAAACAAGATATTCTGTCACGAAAAGATGCTTGACTATGCATATAATTGACAGCTTTGGAAAGAAAACACTCTGACGTTTCCAAAACTGCAAAGATATTATCTGTGAGTGCCACAGAACTGATGCTACAGGCGAAACCAAGATGAAACTTCAAACATGAAGTGAGCCAAATGTTTGAGGCGCTGTTTTCCATTGTCTCCTTATATGGCTGTGAATACGCCCTGAACGAGCCTACACTTTCTGCCGTTTCCCCAAGGTGTCTGCAGCATTGTGACGTGTTTGTAGGCATATCATTGGAAGATTGGCCATAAGAGACTACATTTACCAGGTGTCCGCCCGGTGTCCTTTGTCAAAATTGGTGCGTAATCTTCAGCTGCAAGCATTCTTCCATGTGATTCAGAGGAGAGAGCAGACTTCCACGAACGATATATCATCGAAGAGATATGTGAAAAACACCTTGAGGATTG
The DNA here is from genome assembly GCF_023373465.1 of Oncorhynchus keta. Classification (NCBI taxonomy): domain Eukaryota; kingdom Metazoa; phylum Chordata; class Actinopteri; order Salmoniformes; family Salmonidae; genus Oncorhynchus; species Oncorhynchus keta. Next base: position 24,203,176 of record NC_068452.1, read on the forward strand.
ATTCTAAACAATGTTTACTAAGTTTCAGTCGATATTATGGAGTTAATTTGGAAAAAAGTTTTTTTTTGGTAGCCAAACGTGACAAACAAAACGGAGCGATTTCTCCTACACAAAGAATCTTTCAGGAAAAACGGAACATTTGCAATCTAACTGAGAGTCTCCTCATTGAAAACATCTGAAGTTCTTCAAAGGTAAATGATTTTATTTGAATGCTTTTCTTGTTTTTGTGAAAATGTTGCCCGCTGAATGCTATGCTAAATGCTACGCTAGCTATCAATAATCTTACACAAATGCTTGTTTTACTATGGTTGAAAAGCATATTTTGAAAATCTGAGATGACAGTGTTGTTAACAAAAGGCTAAGCTTGAGAGCTAGCATATTTATTTTATTTAATTTACGATTTTAATGAATAGTTAACGTTGCGTTATGGTAATGAGCTTGAGGCTGTATTCACGATCACGGATCCGAGATGGCTAGAATCAAGAGGTTAAATAGGTATTCACACCCCTAAGTCAATGCTATGTAGAAGCACCTTTGGCGGCGATTACAGCTTTGAGTCATCCTGGGTACACTCACAAACTTCTACAGATGCACAATCGAGAGCATCCTGGCGGGCTGTATCACCGCCTGGTACGGCAACTGCTCCGCCCTCAACCGTAAGGCTCTCCAGAGGGTAGTGAGGTCTGCACAACGCATCACCGGGGGCAAACTACCTGCCCTCCAGGACACCTACACCACCCGATGTTACAGGAAGGCCATAAAGATCATCAAGGACATCAACCACCCGAACCACTGCCTGTTCACCCCGCTATCATCCAGAAGGCGAGGTCAGTACAGGTGCATCAAAGCTGGGACCGAGAGACTGAAAAACAGCTTCTATCTCAAGGCCATCAGACTGTTAAACAGCCACCACTAACATTGAGTGGCTGCTGCCAACACACTGTCATTGACACTGACCCAACCACTTTAATAATGGGAATTGATGGGAAATGATGTAAATATATCACTAGCCACTTTAAACAATGCTACCTTATATAATGTTACTTACCCTACATTATTCATCTCATATGCATACGTATATACTGTACTCTACATCATCGACTGCATCCTTATGTAATACATGTATCACTAGCCACTTTAACTATGCCACTGTTTACTTTGTCTACATACTCATCTCATATGTATATACTGTACTCGATACCATCTACTGTATGCTGCTCTGTACCATCACTCATTCATATATCCTTATGTACATATTCTTTATCCCCTTACACTGTGTATAAGACAGTAGTTTTGGAATTGTTAGTTAGATTACTTGTTGGTTATCACTGCATTGTCGGTACTAGAAGCACAAGCATTTCGCTACACTCGCATTAACATCTGCTAACCATGTGTATGTGACAAATAAAATGTGATTTGATTTGATTTTGTATGTCTGTATCAGCTTTGCACATCGGGATTTGGGGATTTTCTCCATTCTTCTTTGCAGATTTTCTCAAGCTCTTAAGCCTTATATAAACAGGTGTGTTTCTTTCTAAATCATATCCAAACAATTTAACTCTAGGCAAAGTTGCAAAGAACAAGACATATCTCAGACTAGCTTATAAAAAGAAAAGATTAAGATGGGCAAAAGAACACAGACACTGGACAGAGGAACTCTCCGCATCACGGTGTCGCCTCTTCACTGTTGATGTTGAGACTGGTGTTTTGCGGGTACTATTTAATGAAACTGACAGTTGAGGACTTGTTTCTCAAACTATACACTCTAATGTACTTGTCCTCTTGCTCAGTTGTGTACCAGGGCCTCCCACTCCTCTTTCTATTCTAGTTAGAGCCAGTTTGCTCCGTTCTGTGAAGGGAGTAGTACACAGCGTTGTACGAGATCTTTAGTTTCTTGGCAATTTCTTGCATAGAATAGCCTTCACTTCTCAGAATAAGAATAGACAGACGAGTTTCAGAAGAAAGTTATTTGTTTCTGCCCATTTTGAGCCTGTAATCGCACCCACAAATGCTGATGCTCCAGATACTCAACTAGTCTAAAGAAGACTTGTTTTATTGCTTCTTTAATCAGTACAACAGTTTTCAGCTGTGCTAACATAATTGCAAAAGGGTTTTCTAATGATCATTTAACCTTTTAAAATGATAAACTTGGATTAGCTAACACAACGTGCCATTGGAACACAGGAGTGATGGTTGCTGATAATGGGCCTTTGTACTCCTATGTAAACATTCCTTTAAAAATCAGCCGTTTCCAGCTACAATAGTCATTTACAACATTAACAATGTCTACACTGTATTTCTGATCAATTTCATGTTATTTTAATGGACAAAAAAACAAGGACATTTCTAAGTTACCCCAAACTTTTGAGCGGTAGTGTATGTAAATTTGATATCTTTGTATTTCATTTTCAATAAATTTGCAAACATAAAACAAAAAATATAAATTCAATAAATTGGCACGATTAAGTATTGGTGGGTGTAACAGTTTTCTTCCTCTTCTGACGAGGAGTATGAAGGATCAGACCAATGCGCAGCGTGGTAAGTGTTCATGTTATTTTATTGTAACAGAAACACTAAACAAAATAACAAAGAGAGTGAAACGAAAACAAAACAGTCCTGTAAGGTGCAGCAACACAAAACAGAAAACAACTACCTACAACCCATAGTGGGAAAACAGGCTGCCTAAGTATGGTTCTCAATCAGAGACAACGATCGACAGCTGCCTCTGATTGGGAACCATACCAGGCCAAAATCAGGAATACAAAACATAGAATGCCCACCCCAACTCACACCCTGACAAAACTAATATAGAGACATAAAAAAAGGAACTAAGGTCAGGATGTGACAGTGGGTCTGTTTTATAGAACTGATAATGCCCTCAAGGCCATGCTATATTATAGATATTGTCATGGCTTATCCATGGGTTTCTGTGCCAATATTCAACTCCCTCAAGCCGAATATCCATAATATGCCACGACCTTGAGTGTGTTACCATTTTTGTTGTTATTGTAAATAAATGTGATTGTTGTAAATACCTAACCTGATGCTTGATGGTCAGTAGTTGGTATTTTAATAAGATACGTTAATAATTTATTAGATACAGTACAACAGATTGGCAACCTTAAAACATGAATTATGCTAGATGTTTATCCTGTTACATCCTTCATTTTAGATTAATTATTTGTCTCTGTCCTGTGCATAGCCCGGTGGTCTCACTGTTATTTGGATTCTATTTTGGGGTTAAAACCTTTTCATGCCATTTGCTGTTCTACAAGGGGGTGTGGTTTATCACATCACCACTTATATCAATCACATAGTGTCCCAGCGGTTCCATGGCTAGCTGAGATGTCTGTCTCTCTATTTGTCTGTGTCCTAGACAGTAACACATTGATTCCTGCCCTCCTTCACTCCATTGACAATCCACAGCTGCCGCAATTGCACACCAAGGACCCGATTCATGATTGTTTAAAAAGTTGGGCCAGACAGATCCTGATTGTGAATTAAGTATTTATCGTAGCGCTGAGCATTACATCTCTTTACTGTAGCACATGTCTTTGCAGGCAGGAGGTTGAATATGTAGCACTTTGGGCTTTTTAGTGTTTGCCACCACTGGTCTGAGGGCCTCTGTGCACAAAATGTCCTGAAATGTCATCCTCCAGACAGCAGAGGATCCAAACTGCCCTCATCACTCACACCTTATGTTAGACCTTGTCTTTAAAAAAATGCATGGGATACTCTATTTACGGCTTGAAACAGGTGTTCAGGGACCTCTCTAAACAGATTTGCAAAAGGAGATAAAACCAAACGTACCAAGACTAACGAACTCCACTGCTGGCTAAGTAGATTCCATAGTCATGTTTGGCCGTTTAAATATGCTTCGTGTGAAATTACAGTAATGGGGGTTAAACCATTGTGAACACAGATCATTGATTAAATGCCAGAGTTTCTGTAAAAATAATCTAGGATTAGACTGTCTGTATTGAGGATAATTGGGGGGATTTCTGGTGTGTGAGACTGCAGTACAGTGGTATAAAGTACTAATTGAGTAGTTATTTGGGGTATCTGTGCTTTACTTTACTATTAATATTTTTGACTACTTTTACTTCACTACATTCCTAAAGAAGATTATGTACATTTTATTCCATACATTTTCCCTGACACCCAAAAGTACTCATCACATTTTGAATGCTTAGCAGGACAGGAAAATTACCTAATGCCCACACTTATCAAGAGAACATCCCTGGTTATTCCTACTGGCCCTGATCTGACAGACTCACTAAACACATGGAGCATGTCCCTGGCTATCCGCATGTACAGTGGGGCAAAAAAGTATTTAGTCAGCCACCAATTGTGCAAGTTCTCCCACTTAAAAAGATGAGAGAGGCCTGTAATGTTCATCATAGGTACACTTCAACTATGACAGACAAAATGAGAGAAAAAAATCCAGAAAATCACATTGTAGGATTTTTAATGAATTTATTTGCAAATTATGGTGGAAAATAAGTATTTGGTCATAACAAAGGTTTATCTCAATACTTTGTTATTTACCCTTTGTTGGCAATGACAGAGGTCAAACGTCTTCACAAGGTTTTCACACACTGTTGCTGGTATTTTGGCCCATTCCTCCATGCAGATCTCCTCTAGAGCAGTGATGTTTTGGGGCTGTTGCTGGGCAACACGGACTTTCAACTCCCTCCAAAGATTTTCTATGGGGTTGAGCTCTGGAGACTGACTAGGCCACTCCAGGACCTTGAAATGCTTCTTACGAAGCCACTCCTTCGTTGCCCGGGCGGTGTGTTTGGGATCATTGTCATGCTGAAAGACCCAGCAATGTTTCATCTTCAATGCCCTTGCTGATGGAAGGTGGTTTTCACTCAAAATCTCACAATACATGGCCCCATTCATTCTTTCCTTTACACAGATCAGTCGTCCTGGTCCCTTTGCAGAAAATCAGCCCCAAAGCAGTAGATATGGTGTTCTTTGGATGCAACTCAGCATTCTTTGTCCTCCAAACACGACGAGTTGAGTTTTTACCAAAAAGTTATATTTTGGTTTCATCTGACCATATGACATTCTCCCAATCTTCTTCTGGATCATCCAAATGCTCTCTAGAAAACTTCAGACGGGCCTGGACATGTACTGGCTTAAGCAGGGGGACACGTCTGGCACTGCAGGATTTGAGTCCCTGGCGGCGTAGTGTGTTACTGATGGTAGGCTTTGTTACTTTGGTCCCAGCTCTCTGCAGGTCATTCACTAGGTCCCCTGTGTGGTTCTGGGATTTTTGCTCACCGTTCTTGTGACCCCACGGGGTGAGTTCTTGCGTGGAGCCCCAGATCGAGGGAGATTATCAGTGGTCTTGTATGTCTTCCATTTCCTAATAATTGCTCCCACAATTGATTTCTTCAAACCAAGCTGCTTACCTATTGCAGATTCAGCCTTCCCAGCCTGGTGCATGTCCAAATACTTATTATCCACCATAATTTGCAAATAAATTCATTAAAAATCCTACAATTTGATTTTCTGGATTTTTTTCCCTAATTTTGTCTGTCATAGTTGAAGTGTACCAATGATGAAAATTACAGGCCTCTCTCATCTTTTTAAGTGGGAGAACTGGCACAATTGGTGGCTGACTAAATACTTTTTTGCCCCACTGTAAATAAAAAAAATACAAGAAAAATGATGCCGTCTGGATTGCTTTAAACACAGAATTTCAAATTATTTACACTTTTACTTTTGATATTTAAGGATATTTTTGCAATTACATTTACTTTTGATACTTAAGTATATTTAAAACAATCATACCTTTAGACTTTTACTCAAGTAGTATTTTACTGAGTGTCTTAAACTTAAGTCAAGGCGAGCACCAACAGGATGACATGGTTGATGACAGCATGGTATCGGCATTTGTCTTTTATATTCTGATGAAAGAACTGTGTTAATGCAGTGACATTCAAATCATAACAATTAGGTTATTGTTTGGTTAATCTCGGCAACCTGAACCAAATGTTTTCGTCAGTCACAGGAGACTAGTATTGAGTTAGAGGGCTTGGTTCAAAATGTTATTTTGAACCAAGTAATTGAAAGTACCACTCAGTAATTGGAAGTAGCACTCAGTAATTGGAAGTAGCACTCATGTATGGAAATGAGTCCTCCTTCGCCCACCAAAGGAAGTGAATAATACTGTTGCTTACAGAATGCATTATGAGATTGATACTAATCACTACATTACTGTAGTTCTTTTCACATTGCAGTCTAATTAGATTCTTTGAAGTCTGTCAGATTCCTGCTCAACTTGATCCAGGTCAGTCCTATCTCCTATCCATTTCATCCAGAGGGCACCGTGAGCTCTCTGTCTGTCTGATGAAAAATACAGGCCTATCCCCTATCCATTTCATCCAGAGGGCACCGTGAGCTCTCTATCTGTCTGATGAAAAAGACAGGCCTATCCCCTATCCATTTCATCCAGAGGGCACCGTGAGCTCTCTGTCTGATGAAAAAAGACAGGCCTATCTAGTTCAGTAGCTGCAGGGCGGTTTAGTTTTGCAATGTAGCAATGATCCAGCATTTAATTTACAGTAGCTATTCTTCAGCAGAGCTATCATCTTCAGCGGGCTGAGATGATTTGTTTCTCTTATTCCTCCTCGTAGATATCTCAACTGTTGTCATTATAATGAATGTATTCATAATTAATCATAATTTAGTCCACAAGGATTTCCGGCAGAGTGAAGAACAACAGCACAATAGTTTATTTTTTCCTCTTCAATTTTGAGGGCTAAATTCTCCAACAGAAATGGAATTTCAGGCAGCGCAAAGTATATTACAGAGTCTGCGAGTGAATTGAAAAGGACTCACTTTTCCTTTTTTTCCACACAAATGATTTGTAATAACTATTCATGATTCATTTCGCTGACCTACAAAAGTTGAAAAGCGAGAAATGCCTTCTCTTTCTCTCACCCCTCCCCTAACCATACATTCGTGAGAAAATAACAAACTGGCTTTTAAGTGCATTTTAGCAGTGATTAAAAATCTAAAAGTGTGTAGTAAGCGAGATAATGGAAGTGGGTTTGTTATTACTCTATCGGCCAGAACTTGATCTGCTCCAGACTTCTCATACTCCAGGGGTAATGTACGCCAGGGGTAATGTACTCCAGGAGTAATGTACTCCAGGGGTAATGTACGCCAGGGGTAATGTACTCCAGGGGTAATGTACTCCAGGGGTTTAGCCTGTAATGTACTCCAGGGGAGTATGAGACACAGAATAAATGTGAGTAGCCTATGTTAATAAGAAAATAACATTCTGCCTCAGGGATGAACAGAGAACTTCGTTAATAGTTTTATTTTCCTGTACAGAGTTATTGGCACATGCACAAACTGGGCTTTGACAAGGTTAGAGTATCAATCAGAAAAGGGCCCTACATGGAACCGAAAAGGGTTCTTCAAATGGTTCTTCTACGGACACAGCCGAATAAACATTTTAGTTTCTGGATAGAAGAAAAGGTGCTAACAGTGTACCCTTACCCAGTGCTCTTGTTTGGTGTCCCAGGCTTATTTCTCTCCTCTCAGGGCTATTTGTATGGACATGTTGAAGGACTCTACATTTGAGTTTTACCCTCTATTCGTCCTATAATTTCACTATGCGTCGTTAATCGCAACTTTTACATGCTCATCCAAAAGTTTTCCTGTCAAAGGCATTTAATCGATTTACTCTCTCATCTTGTACTTGGAACTGGGAGCTGGGAGCTGAAAACGGACACCCCTGCCGGGCTCCCGCCTGGGCCTCTGCCATTCCACAACATGCTTTCTTTTTCAGAGTACAAAGCAGTGGCCCTATGAAAAAGATAAATCCTGACATTTACCAGTCGTTTTCTAATGTTTGCCTTCAACAGAAGAGCAGAAATGAGAGGTTTTAGGCTGTAATGTACAAGCAGATATATTCCACTGTGAGTGAGCAGTCTTCTGTGCTTTAGCCACAGACATTAAACATGGCGGGTTCCCCTGGGTCTTTCATCCCAGCTCTGTTTCAACTAAACTGCAGTCCCAATCCACACCTTTGGAACATTATGCCCACAATGAATAATGCAGCTTTTCCTGCATGTTGTGCCGCACAGTACATTGCATACACAATGTGTTCTATATCCAACATATGGGCACCAAACAGATGACATAACTGTTGATAAGTAAATGCTTTTCCCAATCTGTTGTGGGCCACAAAGAGGCACATGGGCCCGTCACATAATTCTATTGGCTTGTAATATTTTATTTTATTTAACAGTACAGTATACGGTAGCACTTGTTGTTTTGTGTGTGTGTGTGTGTGTGTGTGTGTGGTCTAACTGTACTAGTCCTCACAAGGATAGTAAAACAAGAAAGAAAAAAGGTGAGGTCATTTCGTCGGTCCCCAAAAGGAAAAACGCTATTTTAAGCTTCGGGGTTAGGTTTAGGGTTAGAATTTGGGTTAGGGTTAGGTTTAGTTCTAGGGTTAGGGTTTTGGGGTAAGGTTAAGGTTAGGGAAAATAGGATTGTGAATGGGAATACATGTTTAGGTCCCCACTTGTTTTTTATTTTTTTATTTCACCTTTATTTAACCAGGTAGGCTAGTTGAGAACAAGTTCTCATTTTCAACTGCGACCTGGCCAAGATAAAGCAAAGCAGTGTGACACAGACAACAACACAGAGTTACACATGGAATAAACAATAAACAAGTCAATAACACAATAAACAAGTCAATGACACAGTAGAAAAAAGAAAGTCTATATACTGTGTGTGTGGGGGGGGGATCTCTGGCTATATGCTCCTGCATGTGTGCAGTCTGGTTATAGTGGGGATTAGATTGCTCCGCTGTGCCAGAGAGGTTAATAAGCTTGGCAGTAGCAGAGCCTGGGCTGCAGCCTGTGAAATAGACTTGTTACTAGCAATGAGGAAGGTAAAGGAAGGTAATTCAATCTCACACAGAGTTTAAAAGCAACCCTATTACACCAGACCTAGCTGCTGGCACTGTGGAAATGACTACTACCTATGCTCGCTCCATACCAGATGAGATATCGCTGGAGGGAGACCACATTCTAGCTCTGCTTCAGCTCATATTTTTTGGGGTGTATTTTTGACTGTGTGCCATGAAGCATTTGCAGAGGAACATTACCAAAGACAGGACTTAAAGTAATACTCTTCTAATATACTAAATGCTCTATCTCAGAACACCAGGCTCTATGCAAAGTTGAAAGAAGAGAAGAGAGTGTCATTTTCTGTTTTTGTGGGATATCACACAGTCACATCAGACTCATTTTGATTCATACATATTTTTGGGGGTTTCCATGTCTTTGACCTAGTTCTACCTCTGATGTATATTTAACTGCGGTACTCTCTGAATTATACATGGTTTTCTAGGTGTTCCATTCCTAGAATGCTAGGCACAGATGTATACTTGTTTCTGATTACTATTGAGCCATGCTGATTATTGTAGGTTTCAGAGGAAATGCCTGGATAGCCTAACACTCACTCTAGTTTCTCTCTCTCTCTCTTTGTCTTTTTGTCCTTTTTGGTTTTTACCCAATTGCTTTCTTTTAATCAAATGTTTTTCTCTACATGTAAGAACACTCTAAATGGATTCAAATAATGACAACACACAACATCAAACTACTATAATAAGATATCCAGTATTGGACAACTTAGTTTTTCTTGTTATTGCATTTAGGAGTGAGGTGGAGTGCAGTGTTAATTGGGGAGGCATAGGGGACAAGGCTGGTGATTTGAGACAGCTTGGCGGGTCTGGTTGCAGGCCAGGAGATTATGGAGGTGTCATGGGGAGAGGGTTGTGAATCCTTGTGCCTCTCTGGTGGATTGAAGATCAAAGCCCTCAGAGTCACGTCTGATCAACTAGAGTGGAGTAACTGAGTGTCACCCTCTGTCCCTCTCCATGTCAGCTGCATCGGCCACCTTGGTGAAGAATGTAGTCAGGTGCCATTTCCAATGGACAATGGCTATTGTCATTTCTACACAATATGTATAACTGTATGTATGAGGAATAGAATTGGAATTAGATTAGGCCTATCATTAGTTCTCAAAATGTATCACAATAACCAGTGTAATATACTGCGTAGAAACGTCTCAAGTGGCTTGTCAGACCAGTTTTACATGGGAGATCTGCATGTGCCATGACAAATTTAATGGCTGTGGCAACTGTGTAAATCTGCTTTGAGACCATAACAAAAGTATTTCTTAATACAGTAGTCAATATACTGTATATGGAGAGCTGGTGTTATAATGAGGGATGAATCCTGATGGAAACTACAACTACAACACTGCTCCTAAACAGTGTCTATGGTACGTGAAATCATTCTGCACGTATACCTTCAATGTTCCACCCGGAGTTCTGATCCAATTATTTCAGTTTCCTCTACTACGATATTTCTCCAGCAGTAGTGGAGTGGTGATGATAGGAGCGAGAGAAAGAGGGAAGAGGGAGAGAGATGAAGAAGGTTGAGACACTTATCTCTTCAAATGAAACAATCATTTTGCTTCCGCTCACTTCTCTGCCTAGCCTATGGATTAAAAAAGTAAGGAAAGACCAAAGCACAAATGGGAGGAGGATCTCTCTCTGTCTCTCTCTCTCTCGCTGTCTCTCGCTGTTCAATACAAGGGGCTTTATTGGCATGGGAAACACGTGTTAACATTGCCAAAGCAAGTGAGGTAGATAATATACAAAAGTGAAATAAACAATTAAAATTAACAGTAAATATTACACATACAGAAGTTTCAAAACAATAAAGACATTACAAATGCCATATTATATATATACAGTGTTTTAACAATGTACAAATGATTAAAGTACACAAGGGAAAATAAATAAGCATAAATATGGGTTGTATTTACAATGGTGATTGTTCTTCACTGGTTGCCCTTTTCTCGTGGCAACAGGTCACAAATCTTGCTGCTGTGATGGCACACTGTGGAATTTCACCCAGTAGATATGGGAGTTTATCAAAATTGGATTTGTTTTTTAATTCTTTGTGGATCTGTGTAATCTGAGGGAAATATGTATCTCTAATACATTGGGCAGGAGGTTAGGATGTGCAGCTCAGTTTCCACCTCATTTTGTGGGCAGTGAGCACATAGACTGTCTTCTCTTGAGAGCCATGTTTGCCTACGGCGGCCTTTCTCAATAGCAAGGCTATGCTCACTGAGTCTGTACATAGCAAAAGCTTTCGTTAATTTTGGGTCAGTCACAGTGGTCAGGTATTCTGCCGCTGTGTACTCTCTGTTTAGGGCCAAATATCATTCTAGTTTGCTCAGTTTTTTTGTTAATTCTTTCCGATGTGTCAAGTAATTATCTTTTTGTTTTCTCGTGATTTGGTTGGGTCTAATTGTGCTGCTGTCCTGGAGCTCTGTAGCGTGTGTTTGTGTTTGTGAACAGAGCCCCAGGACCAGCTTGCTTAGGGACTCTTCTCCAGGTTAATCTCTCTGTAGGTGATGGCTTTGTTATGGAAGGTTTGGGGATTGCTTCCTTTTAGGCGGTTATAGAATTTAACGGCTCTTTTCTGGATTTTGATAATTAGTGGGTATCAGCCTAATTCTGCTCAGCATGCATTACTCTCTCTCTGTCGCTCTCTCGCACTCTCTCTCTTGCTCTCTCTCGCTCTCTCTATCTCTCTCTGAGATGAATATATTAAGCCATGTGTAATGATCCTTTCTTTGAGGACAATAGGATGTTAGAAGAGTAGGCTACATGCTGGTGCAGTATAAAAGGGATTAGAATAGAAAACATGAAGATTATCCTTAATCCAGAGACTGCATTCCTTTTAATTTTGTGCTGAGCAAAATAAATGCACATCTTTCACAAATATATTGTGGTAATCCTTAACAAATCCCTGGATACTTGTGCTCTTCCCTGACAATACCCTTTTTTTCTCTCAACTCTTCATAAAACTTTCTTACCTTTTCTGTATTTCTAATCTGTTTGCTATTTACCACTGCTCTCCTTGTGAGCTGTCAGCAGAAAGTGAGCTGAGAAACATCCCTTCATATAGTACATCTGGGAGGGAGAATAAGTGCAATGCTTGGAACAGAGCAACAATTCTGATGTGTTCCCAAGAATATCCACTCTAGCTCTTGGAGGAAGAGATCATTTTGACCAGCATATCAATATACAGGTAAGGACAGAGTGGAGAAACGGGCCACATTTTATTTTTCCAGTTTGAGTCATGGTAGAGCATGAAATACAATATTTTAAGCAATCTTCTTTGTAAGAGAATGATTATTAGTAATTCAGCATATAGTTTGCCAATCCCATCACCAACATGCAGGTAAACTGATTGGGATATTTTATTTATTTAACTAGGTAAGTCAGTTAAAAACATTTTCTTATTTTCAATGACAGCCTAGGAATAGTGTTTTAACTGCCTTGTTCAGGGGTAGAACCACCTTATCAGCTCGGGGATTCGATCTTGCAACCTTTCAGTTGCTAGTCCATCGCTCCAACCACTAGGCTACCTGCTGATATGTAGGTACTGGGTAAAAGGAACTGGGTAAAATGATATTTTAGTGCCTGTGGGAGGAAAATAGCTTTTTTCAAATCCAGAAGGAACTGGACTATTTCAAATATGAATCACCTGGACCTTTTATAATGATTTAACTCCTATTCACACTCGAATAGAACTCTTCCTTCAGTAAATGACTGTGACTCTACACTCTGAATTTGCTGGACATTATGGAATGTGTGCAACCTGCATACAGTATAGCCTTATGTCAATAGGAGGGTGACTGATAAAGGGATCATGTAGAGATGACACCTTTACAGTTGTCTAACAATGTATCTATTATCTATGATACCTCTTTAACTTTCAATTGAGTTAAAAACATTTTGATGGCCAAAACCTTTGGCATCCAACACAAACGAATCGTGTACACTTTGATGACTATTCAATGTGCCCAACTGTGTAATGGTTTTAGATTGAGACAGACCGCGTTAGGGACAATTTTCACCCCCCGATCCGCTCAGTCATGATCATATCAATATGAACACAGCTAGCTTTGAGGTTAGAGCATTGGGCCAGTAACCCAAATCAAATTTTCTTAACAGTCAATATACGAAAGGTCGCTGGGTAGTGCGTACAGCCCAGTACATCACTGGGGCCAAGCTTCCTGCCATCCAGGACCTCTATACCAGGCAGTGTCAGAGGAAGGCCCTAAAAATTGTCAAAGACTCCAGCCACCCTAGTCATAGACCGCACAGCAAGCGGTACCAGAGTGCCAAGTCTAGGTCCAAGAAGCTTCTAAACAGCTTCTACCCCCAAGCCAGAAGACTCCTGAACATCTAATCAAATGGCTACCCAGATTATTTGCATTGCCCTCCCCCCTTACGCTGCTGCTACTCTCTGTTTTTAATCGATGCATAAGTCACTTTAATAACTCTACCCACATATATTACCTTGCCTAACCTGTGACCCCGCACATTGACTCTGTACCCCGGTACCCTCTGTGTATAGCCTCGCTGTTGTTATTTTACTGCTGCTCTTTTATTTCTTATTTGTGAGGGTATTTTTTTTAAACTGCATTGTTGGTTAAGGGCTTGGAAGTAATCATTTCACTGTAAGGTCTACACCTGTTGCATTCAGCGCATGTTACTGTTAAGGTTTTCTTCCGATGAAAGAGAGGAGGATCAAAATGCAGCGTGGTTATTATTAAACATCTTTAATAAAGATGATAACAAACAATACAAAAACAATAAACGTAACGTGAAAAACCTAAACAGCCTTATCTGGAGCAAAACAAACAGAGACAGGAACAATCACCCACGAAACACTCAAAGAATATGGCTGCCTAAATATGGTTCCCAATCAGAGACAACGATAAACACCTGCCTCTGATTGAGAACCCCTACAGACAGCCATAGACTTTGCTAGACAACCACACTAACCACAATCCCATTACCTACAAAAAAAACCTAGACAAAACACACCGCATAAATAACCCATGTCACACCCTGGCCTAACCAAAATAATAAAGAAAACACAAAATACTAAGACCAGGGTGTGACAGTTACAAATACAAACGGAGGTCCCTCAGTTGCACGCATCAGTTCCTTCCACCCACATGACAAACACGCACCGTTTCTGTTCCCTCTGGCTGGGCCTGTTTGTTGCAGTACACGACAGAGGAAAGACTTGTTAAAGCCAAAACAAACAATGTTTGCATTGTGAGATGGACAAATGAAGTGCACAGTAGTCATTTACAGAGAATCTCGCCTCATTACTAGATCTCAGGTTTAGGTCTGCCCTAGTCTGACTCTGGGAAAATCCAGGAGAAATCATTACTAGTGTAGATTCAGGCAGGAGGCGTTCGGAGGACTTGCTTCGTGTTTTTTCACTCACACACACACCACTCACACACACACTCAGTAGAAATTGATGTATGAATTATGTAATAGGCCCACAGTACTTCTGCTGCCACAATACTCATCATCCTCCTCATCATCATGGCAGATCAGGCTGCATGGGCCCTACAGTAGCTGTAGCTCTCTCTCTCTCTCTCTCTCTCTCTCTCTCTCTCTCTCTCTCTCTCTCTCTCTCTCTCTCTCTCTTGTCCCCTGGAGAGTTGCAGGCCCCTTTCATTACATCTGATTTCTCTGGGCAGAATTCCCCCACAGCTTTGGGTCGACCCTGTGCTCTGTCTCTCATTGGAACTCTAATAACGGTGGTTTACTGTAGCTCACTGTGGTGAGACTTGGGTTGCTGCTGACAGGGGCTCATTGTGCAGCAGGCCTGCCTGGTAACCTCCTCTCACAGCCCATTTGCTGAACCACTGATAAACAGCAGCTAGAAACTACTGGCATTCTCTTGGGCTTCTCTGAGATTTTACATGATACATTTCAAGATGTATTTTGATGCTCTTAGAATGTCTATGAATATTAGGTACATTAACGTACATTATTCAGCTGGAAACAACTACTCAGCAGTGTCATGAGAGAGATCACTTTACTGGCACTGAAGGATTGGATGGTAAGAGCACTCGTTATGGTTTTCTCAATCCTGCATGATGACTACCCCCCCTTCTCTCTTTCCCTCCAGCCCCTGGCCATGTTAAACATAATGACATCACTTGAGACTTCACCACACAGAATGTATGGGCAACTTCACCGTGCAAACACACTGTATTGACAGTAATTAGGCTTACAAATCATCCAATTAGTCCTACTGTCACGTTCTGACCTTTTATTAGTTCCTTTGTTATGTCTTTGTGTTCGTTTGGTCAGGGCGTGAGTTGGGGTGAGTAGTCTATGTTCTTTTTTCTATGTAGTATTTATGTGTTTGGCCTGGTATGGTTCTCAATCAAAGGCAGGTGTCGTTCGTTGTCTCTGATTGAGAATCATACTTAGGTAGCCTGTTTCCCCCATTTTAGTTGTGGGTGATTGTTTTCTGTCTCTGTGTCTTCACCAGACAGTTTGTTTTGTTTTCGTTCGTTCTCCTTGTTATTTTGTTTTTTTGTGTTCAGTGTTAATAAATATCAACATGGACACGTACCACGCTGCATATTGGTCCGATCCTTCATACTCCTCGTCAGAGGAAGACAAATCTCGTTACAGAATCACCCACCACAATCGGACCAAGCAGCGTGGTAAACAGGAGCAGAGGGTTCTGTACTCCTGGACATGGGAGGAGATTTTGGACGGTAGGGGACCATGGGCACAGGCTGGGGAATATCGCCACCCCCAGGAAGAGCTGGAGGCAGCCAAAGCCGAGCGGCGGCATTATGAGGAGCTTGCACGGCAGCGGAACAGGGACGAGAGGAAGCCCCAAAAATGTATTGGGAGGGGGCACACGTGGAGTGTGGCTAAGTCAGGTAGGAGACCTGAGCCAACTCACCGTACTTACCGTGGAGA
This sequence comes from Oncorhynchus keta, assembly GCF_023373465.1. Lineage (NCBI taxonomy): Eukaryota > Metazoa > Chordata > Actinopteri > Salmoniformes > Salmonidae > Oncorhynchus > Oncorhynchus keta. The sequence goes on from NC_068452.1 coordinate 24,219,050, forward strand.
GAGGTGGACTGGGCAGGCACCGTGTATAGGCCGGGCTAGAGTGGGCATCGAGCCAGGTGCTATGAAGCCGGCTCAGCGCATCTGGTCTCCAGTGCGTCTCCTCGGCCCCGGGTATATGGCACCAGCCCTACTCACTGTTTCCCTGGTTCGCCAGCACAGCCCAGTGAGGTATGTTCCACCCCGCCGCACTGGCCTGGCTACGGGGAGTATCCAGCCAGGACAGGTTGTGCAGGCTCGGTGCTCGAGACCTCCAGTGCGCCTCCACGGTCCGGTCTATCCGGTGCCTCCTCCACGCACCAGGCCTCCGGTGTCAGCCCCACGCAACAGGCTGTCTCTCTGTCTCCTCCCTCCAGGTGCTCCCTACTGTCCAGCGCTTCCAGAGTCTCCCTCCTGTCCAGCGCTGCCAGAGTCTCCCTCCTGTCCATCGCTGCCAGAGTCTCCCGTCAGTCAGGAGCTGCCGGAGCCGCCCGTCAGTCAGGAGCTGCCGGAGCCGCCCGTCAGTCAGGAGCTGCCGGAGCCGCCCGTCAGTCAGGAGCTGCCGGAGCCGCCCGTCAGTCAGGAGCTGCCGGAGCCGCCCGTCAGTCAGGAGCTGCCGGAGCCGCCCGTCAGTCAGGAGCTGCCGGAGCCGCCTGTCACTCCGGCGCTGCCGGAATCGCCCATCTATTCGGGGCCCGCTGTAAGGGTCCCCAGTCCGAGGTCGTCGGTGAGGGTCGCCGCTCCAAAGGCGCCACTTAAGTGGGCCGAGATTATGGTGGAGTGGGGTCCACGTCCCGCGCCAGAGCCTCCACCGCGGACAGACGCCCACCCAGACCCTCCCCTATAGGTTCTGGTTTTGCGGCCGGCACCTTTGGGGGGGTACTGTCACGTTCTGACCTTAGTTCCTTTGTTATGTCTTTGTTAGTTTGGTCAGGGCGTGAGTTGGGGTGAGTAGTCTATGTTATTTTTTCTATGTAGTATTTATGTGTTTGGCCTGGTATGGTTCTCAATCAGAGGCAGGTGTCGTTCGTTGTCTCTGATTGAGAATCATACTTAGGTAGCCTGTTTTCCCCATTTTAGTTGTGGGTGATTGTTTTCTGTCTCCGTGTCTTCACCAGACAGACCTGTTTCGTTTTTGTTCGTTCTCGTTGTTATTTTGTTTTTTGCGTTCAGTGTTAATAAATATCAAAATGGACACATACCACCCTGCATATTGGTCCGATCCTTCATACTCCTCGTCAGAGGAAGACAAATCTCGTTACACCTACTTCCTACTCACAATCTGTGAGTCATTTCATTTTCTATTGGAGGGAATACATTGGTTGGGATGGCAGTGGGAAAGCACCACGTCTCAGTGAAATTCCCATTTAATGAATCACACGATTATCCAGCTGATATTATGTTTCTGTAGATGTCAGACTAATGTCTCCCCATGTTGATGTCCTTCTGAATGCTCTAGTTTGGTAGTGTTTTACTGGGCCAGAGGTGAGCCTGTGGAGCTCTGTTCTAAAAAACTATATTTACTTGTCTAATATAGGTCAGCGTCTAGTGATGTGACTTTGGTGTGGAGTGTGTGTGTGCGTGCGTGCGCAAGCGTGTGTGTCCCTGATCCAGGAACAGGGCTGATTGTTAAAGAGCCCCATTCACACTCTGGTCCTCTCTAAGAGTCTGGCAAAGCAAAGGTGAGGGGCCACTGATGGAGAGGGAGTGAAAGAAACTGTGAAAGAAGGATTTCCGCACCATGTGTGAAGGCTTGGGCACAGAGAGAAAGACTGGTCTGTTTCCCTCTTGAATCATTATGCCCAGTCATTCTGCAGGCACCCCCCCTAGACATGAACATGGAAATAACCGTAATAAAGCAGGATGAATAGATGTTGTACTGCTCTTAAGCCAGCAAAATATTTGCTGAGAAGTCTCATATTTCTATTGGTTTATCTTGGAAGGAGAGCTGTTTTGCCCTCTGGGACGGCTGTGGTTTACACAACCATGATTAGAAAATCATATTTCCCACATTTTAAGACAAGATAAATACATGTGTTGGCAATGCTGATCATGCTTTTCTAACGGACTCAATAGAACATAAACAAAAGCCAATTACTGTAAAAATGAAAAATTGAGAGGCGTTGGAACATAGACAGGGTGATGTCTGATGGCGGTTCTAATCTACAGACAGCTGTAGTGCTTAGAAGTGGGAATCAGTCCTAATTAAAAAGATGTATCATGTTATTCCAAGCCAAGCAATCTAATCTTCACTGGTTATTTACATGTAGCTGTTGATTTGGGGGGGATTACTTTGGCACTGGGCAAAGGATGGCGGTTCTTGTCAATGTCAAATGCAATCGCTTTACCATCTTATAGAAATCCTGCAATTTTATGAGGCATATTGTAAATCCACTTTATTTTTCCTCTTCATTCATTTGAAATGGCCTAAAACATGATGATAGAGACTCACAATTTACTCAACTGCCTTTGAAAGCTTCTGTTTGCCATTGTTGGTATTAGCATTCTGGATCTCTTTGTTGCATTCTAAGAAAATCCTTATGGCTGTAAAGGGTCTCAGCTGCTCTCTAAGCCACATTCATTAGAATGATTATTTTTTTTTGTCAGCCTGACTATTGGTTGTCATTCCACCAGGTTCCTGTTGTTGCCATGGAAGGTGACTTTCCAGTCTACTTTGATTTAAGTTAGCGACTCATTAACCCCCAGTTGATGTCATATTTCACCAGCTGGCCACCTCCCCTGTACTGTTACGTTCCTTGATTAGAGTGTGCATACCATATGCCTAACACAGTTCACAGAGTCTGCTTCATACACCTGTTCCACATTTCTCAATCTTACCCTGATCATAGCACAAAGTATTCCGTGCCATCATGAAAGAGGCTTGGTGGAGAAAATGGCTTTTTCTATCTCATAGCCATTTTGATTGAAATTACCTCTGTAGCTTTGACAATTACAGTATTTCAATATCCGCACATTACTGTAATAGCTTGAAGCTTGAGCATTCACACTGCATTATGTATTATTAATATTCACTTTTGTGAATATATTCTAGTCTATGTTATGTAATAGGGCTGGGAATTGCCAGTGATCTCACGATACGAGTTCATCACGATACTTAGCCTAGGTACTGATACGATGTCTCGATTCTATATGTATTGCGATTCAATACTGCGATTTGAGGTTCCAAACATATTGCCATGTCTGCTGTAGAGGTACAAGATTATTATTCACATTTTCATGTATAAAATAAAAATACATGTATTTTTTCCCCACCATCAACATTATGTAATGAAACCAGAAATATTCTATCATATCTCCATCAGCATATGCACACTTGAATGCACACACATATCACAGTTTAGCACAGCCTAAATGCAGCTGGTCGGAATGGATGTCTTACCAGTTGAACAGCCCTAGAGAGTGACTCCTCTGTGGAAATGGTCCAATCAGGTAACTTAACAGTCATACTGATCCCTCCTCTTTGTCAAGATTCCTCACTGTTCAGATTCCCAGCATGGCGTCTGTATGTCCCCAGCCTGCAGCCTCTGATGGACTGAGGGACCTGTTCCATTGTAGCTGTGCTGAAGTCAGACAGTCAGGCATACAACCTAATTGGAAACTTAATCACGTCTGCTGATGGCTGCTGGTGGTGGGAACTAAAGCCCCATAGGAGGAGAGAGTCAGGAAATATCATTGGTACAGTAGGCTAGTCTGCTGGCCTAGATGCGTACGTACCAGATGCATTCAAACTAGTGCTTTGTAACGTTTATCATAAGGCTTCATTCGATGCAAGATTTCTGATTCACAATTCTAGGTCACTCATCAGATACCACATAAATAATATTCAAACTAACAACAGACACATTTAATAATCAGCCTTCGTATCCCAACGACACTACATTTTTATTTAAATTAAGGAAAGAAAGCTCATAACTGAAAACATCAAGAGAGGTATTTCAAATGAGTCTCATTCTTTCAAGGGCATATGAAGATTGGCGGGACTGGTCCAGGTTGGCTTTCTTTGCCACTGTTCTGTGAGTGCTACGTGCTCTACAAACCAGGCTGCCTGTGCCAGCAGCCGCTGAGAGGGAGCCATCCGCCGTCACGCTGTGAGGAGCTATGACCTAAAGAGTAAGACCACCTCATACAGCATGCTGAACAGCAGGAAACTTTTAGACAGTGACATTGAATCCATTACACACACCCCCATCACTCTCTCCCTCCCTCCTTCTCTCTCTCATTCTCTCCCTCCCTGTCATTCTTTTTTTTCACTTACACACACACACAGAGTGAGAAGGAGACATACAAAAAAATATTATTTTATGTAACCTTTCCGGCAACCAGAGAACCTTCAAGCTAGGGGAGGGGAGTCCCTGTGGAACTCTAACATTTACTTCCCTCTATTCCAGAAATGTGTCATTTGGTTTGTCCATACTCAGAAAACGTGGGCTAGAATTAAACATTAAGTCAAATGTATTACAAATGGAGAAATTTGGACAGAATAAAAATCTGCATGGGAAAATGGGGACATAATGTGTGGCTGTTAGATTGGTAGGGCAATTAAATGCCTTGACTTATTGTGAAGCCAGTATTCCCATAATGGGAGAGCTACAGAGGGGGAGAAATGAACTGTACTGGACAGTGAAGGGCATTTTCAAGAAGCCACATGGGTAAAGAGAAAATAGCACAGACAGGGCTAAAGTCTTCATTTACTCTGCATCACAATGACCTTTCTGTGCCATGACTGTGAAGGTCATTCATGACCCAAAGAAACAAATTCCACTGAAATAGTCCAAGTATCATTGATACCAGACCAAATAGATATGGTGGAGGTCACAGAGGAGCTAACAAGCTTACACAGCAGCTGTCTGTGCATCCCACACTATCTAGTTCAATGGTATTGACACCAAAACCAAGGCATGTTTGTAAATATAATATTCAGGGTTTATCAGTACAGTTAAATCCATAACAAGGACTTGTGCTAACCACTCTCACAGAGCAGAAGCAGAACTAGTCTGGTGATAGTCTGACTACACCTGTGGGAATTTGACCCCTTTGAGAAAGCGACTTTACATTGATTATACCGCTGTGAAGATCCTCGCAGCCGCACAGATCGCAGATGTACATATCCAAAAGCCAGAGCGAGACCCTCTTTTCTCTGCCTCAAGCCTCTTTGATTTCCCCAGCCTTTGTCTGTGTGAGGCGATAGGAGGGTTCTCTCTCTCTATAGAGCTCTGCATCAGCAGTAATCCCTGTGTGGCTGTATGTGTTCAGATCGCCACAGATTAACAGAGTAACAATGGGGAAATGGCTACCTAAATATGATCCCCAATCAGAAACAATGATAAACAGCTGCCTCTGATTGGGAACCATATCAGGCCACCATAGAAATACATTTCACCGAGATGACCCGCACAAGTCACGATTACGCCCCAACCAACACAGAGAATAAACAGCTTACTATGGTCAGGGCGTGACAGGATTCAAGGTCTTACATTTGCTATTTTGTACGCATGAATTTTGTATTCATTTGTTGTGTAAGCATATACATTGTTGGGGATATACAATGGGTAGGCTATGGTATATTTTGATAATGTAGAATTAGGTATTTTACTAATATTTGACCAAATACTACATATTTGCCGCAAGTATTTAAATCAATAGTTTTTTAAATGATCAAATAAACATAGATTTAATTCACTAACTAGTTGCGCTTCCTCTTTTAATATGCACTTCTTTAAAAATCTATCTTAAAGAACATCTTAACTGCCTTCAGCGCTGGTGTTACCACGGCAACCCTAAATCCATAAACTCCCCTGCACAGTTTTCTTCTGGCAGAGTGGTGCCATTTTCCCTTCTCCCCTCCTCTCCAAGACATTCACAATGCAACATTACTACTGTTTCTTTAATAGGCAGCAGCACATGACGGGGGGTTTGCCTTCTTCGTAACCACTGCTTTCGAAAAATGCATATTTAAATCTAATCAAAGACAACCTGTCGTTGGAAAGTTTCTACTGTGAAAACACGTTTCCTTTCTTTCTCTGAATCTTATCAACAATGCTTTTATGAAGTTATATGAATACTGAATGTGAATGTAGAATATAAATAACAAACAGTTGATCAGTTTAAGATTGCTGTGTTTAAAATTTTTAAAAAGAAGGTAATATCAGACTGAGGTGCAAGAGAAAAGTGACCATGCATTCCTCTTACATTAATGTTTAATGCAGTACAGACATAAAACTGAAAAATCCTAAGCCTCAAAATTACCACTACTGAACAAACACCCCATGGAAATCCCTGGTCTGCACGATCTTAGGACCCTGGACAGCAGCCACTCTGAAACTATACCTGGCATCGTACTTCACTGCAAGTCTTGCAGAGCCCTACAGGGTGTGAAGCCGTCTGTAGTTTGACTCTTAAGATGTTCAGACTTAAAAAGTGTGGAAAAACTGACAGTTTCATCCCCTCCCTGATCTGTATTGAGGAATACTACAAACAAATAAACCATACACTTCACTGTGCTACGTGATCTGACTGCATTGGGCAGAGTGATTAGACACATAGTGCAGAACTCAATCAACCAGGGACTCAGCTCAACACCATACCACCACTTTAGGGTGTTCTGATGTGTATAGAATGGAAGAAACACTTAATCTGCCTCTCCACAGCACATTGACATGTATCACCCCCCAGACCAGAGGGACCAGGGACTTGGCAGGCTGTGGAGATTGATATCAGTGTAACCTAACCTCTCTAGTTCCATTTAAAGGAACATTCTGGGATGCTTAACAGACAAATCCTTCCAAGGAGCTGGGATGTGGCGATGGGACCTGTATCTAGAATCAGTCTGCCATGTCCATCTCCTCTGTGGGATAATAACCCCCTCTAACTCTTCTCCATCTGATTTCTACTTTATTTTGGCCTCCCCAACAGATATTGGCCCAGCCAAACATAAGAGTAGCTACACTAGTCTGTACCTGTGAAATCCTCTAAGAGAAGACACTGTGGATGGATGATGGCTTGTGGACTGGGAGTGGGGATAAAGAAAGGGTTTGACCTGACAGAAGGTCACGACTCACTCAATATGCCAAGCTTGACATGAAGTGGTCCTCGACTACGCTCTCGTGGTAGAGATGGGATGTGAGATGTGGACATCAGAAGTGTCAAAGGAGTGCAAATGTCCTTTGAAAATGTTACAAATGTCCTTTGAAAAAAGTACTTATAAGCTGGTTCAGTTGGAATCTTTGTAACAAATGCAACAAATAGGACAGCTTTCTTATGTAGATTTATTGGCAGAGGTGTGCTATGTTTACAGATTCATTTCTGATCTAGGAGGAATCATAACCCAGATGCTGTATCACTCCCTATACGCCATCTCATCAAAGTGTGCCTCTATAACAGTTCCCAGACCTAGGTCATGTATGCAGTAAGAGTTTTGCATTACAGTGCAAGTGATTTCCTCATGAGCCCTCTCTTGGGAAATCAATGTCATTAAAAGGTTCTCCCTTCTTCACAGCTGTAATTAGTGCGACAAGTTCTGGAGAGTGATACGTGCATCCGGTGACAGAGAACCAGACCACTTCCTGACACAGTATCAATGACTGACGCTGCATTATCATTTCAAACACAAAAGGCTTTTAGCACTTTTTAAAATTTGATTAAGCTGTTCCTTCATTTAGCAAGTGTTGTTTTGCCTATTAATTAGCACTTTATCTATTAATCAACCGATTGACAGATTGAAGATCTAGGCCTATAGCAAGTACATTCCAAATGTATATGTGTGCAGTTCAATTAATACATATTAATATGCATGTACACCATCTACTGTTGCTAGCCCCAATTCTGATTTGTGCTCTGATATCTGGTTCACTAATTTCTGCTCTCGTAAAAGCATGGGTTTTCTGCATGTTAACACTAAAAACGTATTACCTACAGTTGATCAATTTAATGTGTGGGTTCACAGCTCCAATCCAGATGTTGGTCATTAATGAGACGTGGTTAAGAAAGAGTGTTTTGAACACTTTTGTTAGCCTATCTGGTTATAACCTTTTCCAGCAAGACATACAGTATCTTCCAAAGGTGGTAGAATGGAAATCCTTACCAAGGAACACCTTCAGTGCTCGGTTGTCTCCACCAAGTCTGTCCCCAAACAATGTGATTTGCTGGTTTTACGCATTACATTTCAAAGAACTCTTTGTTGACTGTTGCTGGGTGATATCGCCCACCATCAACACCAGCCAGTACCCTACCTGCCCTCTCATGACCCCTTACACGAAGTGTGGTGACCTCGGTGACCTAAATTGGGATGTGCTTAAACCACCTGACCAAGTCCTAAAGCTATGTGTCTCCCTAAATCCTTCTCAGATTATTACCAATCCCACAAGGCATGACTCCAAACACCCAGAAAAGGCTACTCTCCTTGATGTTATCGTTACAAATAATCCTGATAGGTATCAGTCTGGTGTTTTCTGTAATGATCACTGTTTTACAGCCTGTGTTGTTAATGGCTCCTATTGTGAAACGACCCATCCTGATTTCTCATAGACGCTTACTTAACTTTAATGAGCCTGCCTCCCTTCATGATCTGGCCTCTGTAAATTGGTATAGAATCAGCTTGATCCCCTCTGTCGAATATACTTGGACCTTCTGTTTTGATATTTTCAGTGGTATTGTTAGCAAATAAGCACCCATTAAAAAAAAAAAGATAATTAAAAACAGGTTCGGCCGCTGGTTCGACCGTGATCTGGCAGAGTTATTTCACCTCAAGAATTCCATTTGGCAAATCGCTCGGCACACGCATACTCAGGCTGACTGGCTCTCGTTCAGGCAAATTAGAAATAGGTGCACTCAGGCTATCCATAAGGCCAAAGTTAGTTACTTTAAGGAGCAGTTCTATCTCTGTGAGTCTATCCCCAATAAGTTCTGGTAAAAGACCTGGAGAATAAACCCTCCTCTTCACAGCTGCCCATGTCTTTTAATGTTGATGATGTGGTTGATGATGTGGTTGTTACTGACAAGGAGCACAAGGCTGAGCTCTTTAATCACCACTTCATTAAGCCAGGATTCCTTTTTGACTCTGCCATGCCTCATTGCCCATCCAACATTTCCTCATCTCCCACCCCTTCTAATGCAACTATCCCTGATGCTCCTTCATCTTTTTCCCTGCCCAGCTACAAAGTTTCCCCCTGCAGGCTGTCACTGAGTCCGAGGTGCTAAAGGAGATCCTTAAACTTGACCATAAAAAAACATCTGGTTCAGATGGTTAAGACCCTTACTTCTTTAAGGTTGCTGCCCCTTTCATCGCCAAGCCTATATCTGACATTTGTAACGTGTCTCTCCTCTCTGAGGAGATTCCCATTGCTTGGAAGACAGCCACGGTGGGTCCTTTATTTAAAGGGAAAGATCAAGCTGATCCTAACTGTTATAGGCACATTTCTATTTTGCCCTGTTTATCTAAAGTGTTGGAAAAACTTGTCAATAATCAACTGACTGGCTTTCTTGATATAGTATTCTCTCTGGTATGAAATCTGGTTTCCACTCAGTTTATGGATGTGTCACTGCAACCTTAAAGGTCCTAAATGATGTCACCATTGCCCTTGATTCTAAGAAATGTTGTGCTGCTATTGTTATTGACTTGGCCAAAGCTTTTGATACGGTAGACCATTCCATTCTTGTTGGCCGGCTAAGGAGTATTGGTGTCTCTGAGGGGTCTTTGGCCTGGTTTGATAACGACCTCTCTCAAAGAGTGCAGTGTATAAAGTCAGAACATCTGCTGTCTCAGCCACGCCCCACGCTCTTCTCAATTTACATCAACAACAAAGCTCAAGCAGTAGGAAGCTCTCTCACCAATTTATATGCAGATGATACAATCTTATATTCAACTGGCCCCTCCACAGATGTTGTGTTAAATGCTCTACAACAAAGCTTTCTTAGTGTTCAACAAGCTTTCTCTGCCCTTAACCTTGTTCTGAACATCTCCAAAACAAAGGTAATGTGGTTTGGTAAGAAGAATGCCTCTCACCCCACTGGTGTGATTACTACCTCTGAGGGTTTAGAAGTTGAGGTAATACCTCATACAAGTACTTGGGAGTATGGCTAGATGGTACACTGTCCTTCTCTCTTTACATGTCAAAGCTGCAGTCTAAGGTTAAATCTAGACTTGGTTTCCTCTATCGTAATCGCTCCATTTTCACCACAGCTGCCAAACTAACCCTGATTGAAATTACCATTTTACCCATGCTAGATTACGGCGACGTAATCTATAGATTTCTATATAATTTATAGGTCTTTACCATTCGGCCATCAGATTTGCCACCAATGCTTCTTAGTGGAAACTGGTCATCTCTGTATACCTGTCGCAAGACCCACTAGTTGTTTATAAAACCCTCTTAGGCCTCACTCCCCCCTACCTGAGATATCTACTGCAGCCCTCATCCTCCACATACAACACCCATTCTGCCAGTCACGTTCTGTTAAAGGTCCCCAAAGCACACACATCCCTGGGTCGCTCCTCTTTTCAGTTCACTGCAGCAAGCGACTGGAACGAGCTGCAACAAACACTCAAACTGGACAGTTTTATCTCAATCTGTTAATTCAAAGACTCAATCATGGACACTCTTACTGAGTGGTTGCTTCACGTGATGTATTGTTGTCTCTACTTTCTTGCCCTTTGTGCTGTTGTCTGTGCCTAATAATGTTTGTACCATGTTTTGTGCTGCTACCATGTTGTGTTGCTACCATGTTGTTGTCATGTGTTGCTACCATGCTGTGTTTTCATGTGTTGCTGCCATGATATGTTGTTGTCTTAAGTCTCTATTTATGTAGTGTTGTGTTGTCTCTCTTGTCATGATGTGTGTTTTGTCCTATATTTGTATTTTATTTAAACATTTTAATCCCAGCCCCTGTCCCCGCAGGAGGCTTTTTGTCTTCTGGTAGGCCATCATTGTAAACAAGTTCCTAGCTGACTTGCCTAGTTAAATAAAGGTTAAATATAAATATTTTTCATGTATGGGGTGGAGGTGGGAGTTGCACTAGGAGGCATATTCTTTTACCAATGATACATGATTAATTTCTCTTTGCGGAGCATTTTTCTATATGTGCATTATCATGTTTTCCACATCCATTTCCATTCCATTGCATCAATTGTTATTAAATGTCCACAGCAGGGCTTTCATGGGTGAAGAGACCTAAGTCCACCTTTTAATCCACTCCCAATATCTCCTTCTCAGAGACGTAAAGAAGACTTATGCTGATTTAAAGCTCCCGACACAGGGGAATGCTGTCCCTGGAAGGCATTCATTCTAGGTTTGGGCGATATACCATTTATACCGTATACCGGGGGGGTATTTCGACATAGCGACGGTATGATTTTCAATACCATTTTAAAAAATGGGGTTGGGGCACCCCGCCTCACGGGGGTTGCATGCCACGCCAATGCTTAAGTTAAGTATAATTATAATAAATCTATAATGTGTTTAATACATTATATCCAGCTAAGGGCTCCAGCTATTTATTTGGTTTGCTAACTTGCTAGCTCAGTGGCTACATGTCAAGATCAAACTTCTGGTTACTGCAGAGACATTCAATCCCCTCCAGGGGATTTTTGTACGTCCCCTAAAAGTAACGCCCTTGTGTGCACCTCCGGTAATACCATATACCCCAGTATGTTACAAATCAAGCTCTATTTGTCACATGCGCCGAATATAACAAGTGTAGACCTTACCGTAAAATGATTACTTACAATCCCTTAACCATCAGTTCAGTACAAGAAGACTTAAGGAAATATTTACTAAACAAACTAAGTTAAAAAATATATAAAAAGTAACACAATAAAATAACAATTATGAGGCTATATACAGGGTACCGAGTCAGTGTGCGGGGGTACAGGATAGTTGAGGTCATTTGTACATGTAGATAAGGGTGAAGTGACTATGCATAGATAATAAACAGCGAGTAGCAGCAGTGTGCAAAACAAATGGAGGGGGCAGGTGTCAATGTAAATATTCCAATGGCCATTTCATTAGTTGCTCAGCAGTCTTATGGCTTGGGAGTAGAAGCTGTTTAAGGAGCCTTTTGGTCCTAGACTTGCCGCTCCGGTACCTCTTGCTGTGCGGTAGCAGAGAAAACAGTCTATGACTTGGGTGACTAGAGTCTCTGACAATTTCATGGGCTCCACTATAGCCCCATTCGATGTTAATGGGGGCCTGTTCGGCCCACCTTTTCCTGTAGTCCACGATCAGCTCATTTGTCTTGCTCACAGAAACTATATGAAAATCTGCATACCCCCCAACTCTAATTAATTCAAAAAGAAGCTTGACAAAACCTCTTTGGGCTGAGATCCCGCTAACGGGATCGATATGACAACAGCCAGTGAAACTGCAGGGCGCCAAATTCAAAACAACAGAAATCCCATAATTAAAATAACTCAAACATACAAGTATTTTACACCATTTTAAAGATAGACTTCTTGTTAATCCCACCACAGTGTCCGATTTCAAAAAGGCTTTACGACGAAAGCAAACCAAACGATTATGTTAGGTGAGTGCCAAGTCACTTAAAAACACAGCCATATTTCCAGCCAAAGAGAGGGGTCACAAAAAGCAGAAATAGAGATAAATTCATCACTAAACTTTGATGACCTCCATAACAAGTTAACTGAAATTCAATAAAAGGTCTTATTTGTTACAACTGAATGGCAATGCATTGATTTATGATAATATTACCTGGCCATTAAAGTGGTACGCGCAATGCCGTCAGGGGTCACATGTGATTCACATTTTTATATACTGTGTATATATATGTGTATATATATATATATGTATAAGTGTGAATCACATTTTTATTTGGAGTATATATGTATGTATGTATGTATGTATGTATGTATGTATGTATGTATGTATGTATGTATGTATGTATGTATGTATGTATGTTAAAAAATTACAATTAAATTAAAAACATTTTTTTTTTAATCTTCACATTTTCAAACAGTACATTTGTATTTTCCAACGGGGCATTTGGGTGAAGAATGAAATTAAACCATCTAGTGTTCAGTGAAATAACAACACATTGTCAAATACAGGTAGCCTTGTCAAATAATGAACATCCAATCACATTAACCGTTACTCTCTCGCAGGAAACCTTCACTCTTGCACAGACATTTAAAAACGAAACATGACCATTTGAAAAATATGCCACGGGTTTTTTTTGAGCAAGAATAAAGATGTCTTTAGAGTAATAACACATTTATAAAAGCAACAGATACCATTAATAAGAAGGGACTAGATGTGTCTTATATGGTGAGCTACCGAGTGGCTAGGACAGGCAAGCCCCATACAATTGTGAAGGACTTAACTATTCCTGCTGCCGCAGATATGTCTGGGACAATGCTGGGGGGAAAGGTATAAAAAACTATACAGATAATGTCTTCATCAAACAACACTGTTTCACAACGCATCAGTGACATAGCAGGAGATGTGTTGAATCAATTACTGCCTCGCATACAAGCAAGTGAATTATATGCTTTACAGCTGGATGAGTCAACAGACGTGGCGGGCCTGGTACAGCTCCTGGTATATGTCCGTTACGTTTATGGGGAGTCAATTAAGGAAGATATCCTCTTCTGCAAACCTTCTGGAAACCAGGACAGCACGAGAGGATATTTTTAAAGTACTGGACATCAAATGTGTGACATCAAATGGATATGACACACAGGTGTACATTTCAAGGAAACATGGTGAAGCCCCAAAATTGCCATCGCTAGAAGCATGTGTTTCAGACATAAGGAAGTGGATGGCTGCAAACTTTCTACTTTTAAACTCGGAAAAAACAGAGATGCTTGTTCTAGGTCCCAAGAAACAAAGAGATCTTCTGTTGAATCTGACAATTAATCTTCATGGTTGTACAGTCGTCTCAAATAAAACTGTGAAGGACCTCAGCATTACTCTGGACCCTGATCTCTCTTTTGAAGAACATATCACGACTGTTTCAAGGACAGCTTTTTTCCATCTACGTAACATTGCAAAAATCAGAAACTTTCTGTCCAAAAATGATGCAGTAAAATGAATCCATGCTTTTGTCACTTCTAGATTAGACTAATGCAATGCTCTACTTTACGGCTACCTGGATAAAGCACTAAATAAACTTCAGTTAGTGCTAAATACGGCTGCTAGAATCCTGACTAGAACCCCAAAATTTGATCATATTACCAGTGCTAGCCTTCCTACACTGGCTTCCTGTCAAGGCCAGGGCTGATTTCAAGGTTTTACTGCTAACCTACAAAGCATTACATGGGCTTGCTCCTACCTATCTCTCTGATTTGGTCCTGCCGTACATACCTGCACGTACGCTACGGTCACAAGACGCAGGCCTCCTAATTGTCCCTAGAATTTCTAAGCAAACAGCTGGAGGCAGGGCTTTCTCCTATAGAGCTCCATTTTTATGGAATGGTCTGCCTACCCATGTCAGAGACGCAAACTCGGTCTCAACCTTTAAGTCTTTACTGAAGACTCATCTCTTCAGTGGGTCATATGATTGAGTGAGGTCTGGCCCAGTAGTGTGAAGGTGAACAGAAAGGCTCTGGAGCAACGAACCGCCCTTGCTGTCTCTGCCTGGCCGGTTCCCGTCTTTCCACGGGGATTCTCTGCCTCTAACCCTATTACAGGGGCTGAGTCACTGGCTTACTAGGGCTCTTTCATACCGTCCCTAGGAGGGGTGCGTCACTTGAGTGGGTTGAGTCACTGATGTGATCTTCCTGTCTGGGTTGGCGCCCCCCCCTTGTTTTGTGCCGTGGCGGAGAACTTTGTGGGCTATACTCGGCCTTGTCTCAGGATGGTAAGTTGGTGGTTGAAGATATCCCTCTAGTGATGTGGGGGCTGTGCATTGGCAAAGTGGGTGGGCTTATATCCTTCCTGTTTGGCCCTGTCCGGGGGTGTCCTCGGATGGAGCCACAGTGTTTCCTGACCCCTCCTGTCTCAGCCTCCAGTATTTATGCTGCAGTAGTTTATGTGTCGGGGGGCTAGGGTCAGTTTGTTATATCTGGAGTACTTCTCCTGTCATATCCGGTGTCTTGTGTGAATTTTAGTATGCTCTCTCTAATTCTCTCTTTCTCTCTTTCTTTCTTTCTCTCTCTCGGAGGACCTGAGCCCTAGGACCATGCCTCAGGACTACCTGACATGATGACTCCTTGCTGTCCCCAGTCCACCTGGCTGTGCTGCTGCTCCAGTTTCAACTGTTCTGCCTGTGATTTTTATTATTTGACCATGCTGGTCATTTATGAACATTTGAACATCTTGGCCATGTTCTGTTACAATCTCCACCCGGCACAGCCAGAAGAGGACTGGCCACCCCACATAGCCTGGTTCCTCTCTAGGTTTCTTCCTAGGTTTGGGCCTTTCTAGGGAGTTTTTCCTAGCCACCGTGCTTCTACACCTGCATTGCTTGCTGTTTGGGGTTTTAGGCCGGATTTCTGTACAGCACTTTGAGATATCAGCTGATGTAAGAAGGGCTATATAAATACATTTGATTTGATTTGATTTGTGGTCAAGATGTGTTGGTATCTGTACTGAAGGGGCAAAAGCCATGACAGGGAGACATAGTGGAGTGGCTACGTGCGTGCAAGCAGTTGCTCCCGACGCCACTTGGGTACACTGCAGCATCCACCGAGAGGCTCTTGCTGCCAAGGGAATGCCTGACAGCTTGAAAGACATGTTGGACACTACAGTGAACATGATTAATTTTGTTAAAACTAGGGCCCTGAACTCTTGTGTATTTTCTGCATTATATGGGCAGCAATGGTATGGGCAGCGACCATGTAACGCTTTTACACCATACGCTGGTTATCAAGGGGTAAAGTATGGACACTTTTTAAAAATGATTTACTGACCATCATTTTCACTTGTCTGACCGCTTGCATGATGATGAGTTTCTCACACGACTGTCCTATCTGGGTGATGTTTTTTCTTGCCTGAATGATCTGAATCTAGGATTACAGGGACTCTTCACAACTATATTCAATGTGCGGGACAAAATGTCTATGATTAAGAAGTTGGAAGTTGGACAACACACAGGTCTTTCCATCATTGTATGATTTTTTGTGTGCAAATGAACTCAAGCTTACGGTCAATGTCAAGTGTGGTATAGCGAAGCACCTGCGTGAGCTGGGTGCGTAATTACAGAGGTACTTTCCCGAAACGGACGACACTAACAACTGGATTCATTATCCCTTTCATGCCCTGCCTCCAGGGCAATTGTAACAAGCGATTCCGTGAAAATGTAATTTAACCAGAAGCCACTGGCAGATTTCTGGATAGGGCTGCGCTCAGAGTTTCTTGCCTTGGCAAATCGCGCTGTTAAGACACTGATGCCCTTTGCAACAACGTACCTATGTGAGAGTGGATTCTCGGCCCTCGCTAGCATGAAAACTAAATATAGACATAGCCTGTGTGTGGAAAATTATTTAATACTGAGACTCTCCAATACAACCCAACATTGCAGAGTTATGAGAATACTTTCAAGGACACCCTTCTCATGAACCTGTTGTGAGTTATTCACCATTTTTGATGAACAAATAAGGTATTATATGTAAGATTGCTAAGTAAAGAGGAAAAGGATTGTTTATTATTATATTATTATTTATGCCCTGGTCCTATAAGGGCTCTTTGTCACTTCCCACGAGCCAGGTTGTGACAAAATCTCACACTCATACTTATGTTGTTATGCAGGCTTACAATGAGAGTGCGCTGACCCTGGTGCTAGAGGGGATACACAGCGGGAGGTTTAATTTTTGAAGGGGTATGGAACTATAAAAAGTTTGGGAACCACTGGCCTAAACCATTCACCTTTCATTGCCACTTTACTCCACATTTTTACATACAGAAAACACATTGGTAATTCATCCATATGCATTCCCAGAGTCTATAGTTGTGTATTTACAAAACTTTGCATTGGTTCCACAAACCAAATCTTACATAGTGAGATTTTAAGTTGCCAATGCAAAAACAGTTGTCCCTGTTTGAGTACATCTTTAGGCTTAAGTTCCTTGAGGGTTGTAGACAGCAGAAACTGTGGGAGCTTTAGATGGGATGATAGATGTCAGTCAGGAATGCCAATTACAGGAGTGTGGATCCTCAGCATATGTGTTAAATGGAGCAGAAAGTTCATCCCCTGAGTGTACCACGGCAGAGCCGATGAGCCACGTGGCGGCCAGGGAGAGAGTGGCCACTTGGGACCCAGCCAAAGACCCACCTATCCCATAGCTCATCTCTGTCAGTGTCACTCTGTGTCTCTCATATAAGTATGTAGGCCTACCATACCCATCTCTGAGGGACACGGATAAGCAATGGGTTTAGGGTGTGAAACTCATTGCGAGGTTCCAACACAACTGCATCCGCCAAACACTGGCATCACTGTACAACTTGTATCCCACATTAAACTAAGATATGAGGATGTATTAATCTTCAACACTCCATAATATATCTGTGCCAGATAAGGTCAGTAATGCAATGGGTGGTTTAATAGTAAAATATTTTATAAAAATAAATCAGCAGAGAAGCCCAGACTCCTCCAGCAGAGAAACTCAGAGTCCTCCACTAGAGAAACCCAGACACCCCCAGCAGAGAAACCCAGACACCTCCAGCAGAGAAGCCCAGACTACTCCAGCAGAGAAGCCCAGACTCCTCCAGCAGAGAAGCCCAGACTCCTCCAGCAGAGAAGCCCAGACTCCTCCAGCAGAGAAGCCCAGACTCCTCCAGCAGAGAAGCCCAGACTCCTCCAGCAGAGACGCCCAGACTCCTCCAGCAGAGAAGCCCAGACTCCTCCAGCAGAGAAACCCAGAGTCCTCCACAAGAGAAACCCAGACTCCACCAGCAGAGAAGCCCAGACTCCTCCAGCAGAGAAACCCAGAGTCCTCCACAAGAGAAACCCAGACACCTCCAGCAGAGAAACCCAGACTCCTCCAGCAGAGAAGCCCAGACTCCTCCAGCAGGGAAGCCCAGACTCCTCCAGCAGAGAAGCCCAGACTCCTCCAGCAGAGAAACCCAGAGTCCTCCACTAGAGAAACCCAGAGTCCTCCACTAGAGAAACCCAGACACTTCCACTAGAAAAACCCAGACTCTTCCACTAGAGAAACCCAGACACTTCTACTAGAGAAACCCAGATTCCTTCACTAGAGAAACTCAGATTCCTCCACTGGAGAAGCCCAGACTCCTTCAGCAGAGAAACCCAGACTCCTCCACTAGAGAAGCCCAGACTCCTCCACTAGAGAAACCCAGACTCCTCTCAATCCATTGTCTCATTTACATTTTCGTCTCACTAGAGCTCTATCAATTCCACCTCTTCTTGTGACACAGGGATAATGGGTCTCTGGTGCAGTCTGTGGCCAGGTACTCCTCTATAACTACCCAGGAAGAGAGATAGGAGCTAGCGATGCTATCTGTGGACCACATTAAAAACAAAAGAGTGTCGTAAAGACGCCCAGTGGGAAGTGACATGAACTTGACGTGAAGTTGTCTCCTCTGATGCAGCCTACAGTCTCCTGTGGATTCTCAAGACAGGCCTGTGAGACAGTGAAAAATGTTCATCGCTTCTCTCCAGCCTGGAGTCTACAAATGTAATTCTACTCCAGCAGCGATTTCAGCCCAGATGCACTTGTTTTTCTGGTCGTTCATCAATCAAATGCCAAGCAGAAAAATCATCCAGAGACAGTACACTTGAGAAATCTGGCGCTTAGCAACCTACAGGACTTGACTGCAAATACCATCATATTTGTGATTTATTCAAAAATGCATTCATGATGCTTCATTTGAATATGCCATTCTGTCAGCAATATGATTTATCATACACAGTGGGGGCATGGTAATTTACTAAAGTATGACAGAATTAGGTTATTGAGCTGATTTAATTTCCAGAGGGAACCACCCCAGTGGAAAAAAGAACATGATTTGCCAATTAACAATAATCTCTCCCGTACTTTTCGGGGACATTACAATAACTGCAATAGCTTTTTAAAGCTAGAGGTTTAAATGAAGGCACAGAGCATGTCCATAATCATGAGTAAACTATGTGGAAATGACAGAAAGTTAGTTGTTATATGCTCATTAGTTTCTCCAGCGTTGTGTTTATGTACAGCTGCTGTCTATTTGATAAAGACCACAGTAGGTTAACCTGTACATACAGTACTAATACTGTATATCACACTAATATGATCAGTTCATAATTACAATGAAATAGACAAACGAGGATATTACAATAATCAGAATAAGCACTACTTGCTTTGAAATCAACAAAATACAGAATTTAAGGGGAATGATGATGATGAATTATTGAACTATCAAGTGCATAAAGTAGGCCGTCATTGGAAATAAGAATTTGTTCTTACCTGACTTGCCTACTTAAATAAAGATTAAATGAAAATATTGAACCAGATTTTTTAATAAACGTCTGTAGTTATGCAGAACAGGATGGTAAACAAAGTACATTATTTCCCGGCTGTCAGCGGCACTAATGATGTGCCATTCAAACCCCTGCAACACAGTGAGGATGCTTTGACAAGTGGAAAATCAGGAAGATGACAAGTAATCTAAAAAAATACTTACGCGGAAGATAATTAGTCATCTCTGCATACAACCATGAGTGGAATACCAAGTAGCTATGCCTATAGCAAAATATGTTTGAACATCAATTTTATGTGTGTATTTTTGTAGTTTGGGGTCATCTGAAATGGGGGGCCATTTTAATCAGGCAAGGGGAAACTGATTAAAAAAATATGGTTTGGGTTTTGAATGGCGAGCTAATGTATTTTGCTGACACATCTGCCTGGCTCCATCACAGAGCTTATGGTCTGGAGGTCCCAGCTGTATGCCAGCACAGAGTTTGTGCTTTAGTGTGTTAGTGTGAAATTTTAGTGTGTGTGTGTGTGTTTTACATGGTTGGGATGTGGGAAATGTGAGGGGGACTTGAGCAAAATGTGCTTTCATAGCTCCTGTCTTGTCTTGTACATCTCAGTTTTTCAATTCTGTTGCTGTTGCAGGGCCCAGAGAGCAGGAAGGTTGATTTGACCTTATCAGTGTTCTGAAGAACAACATACAGTCAGTACCAGTCAAAAGTTTGGACACATCTACTCATTCAAGGGTTCTTCTTTATTTTTACTATTTCTACATTGTAGAATAATAGTGAAGACATCACAATTAAGAAATAACACATATGGAATCATGTAGTTACCAAAAAAGTGTTAAACAAATCACAATATATTTTATATTGGAGATTTTTCAAAGTAGCCACCCTTTGCCATGATGACAGATTTGCAAACTCTTAGCATTCTCTCAACCAGCTTCACCTGGACTGCTTTAACAACAGTATTGAATGAGTCCCCACATATGCTGAGCAATTGTTTACTGCTTTTCCTTCACTTTGCGGTCCAACTAATCCCAAACCATCTCAATTGGGTTGAGGTTGGGTGATTGTGGAGGCCAGGTCATCTGATGCAGCACTCCCATCACTCTTCTTTGACATTTTCTTAAAGTGCAGTTACAAAAACCATCAAGTGCTATGATGAAACTGGCTCTCATGAGGACAGCCACAGGAAAGGAAGACTCAGAGTTACATCTGCTACAGAAGATAAGTTCATCAGAGTTAACTGCACCTCAGATTGCAGCCCAAATAAATGCTTCACAGAGTTCAAGTAACAGACACATCTCAACATCAACTGTTCAGAGGAGACTGCCTAAATCAGTTCTTCATGATCAAATTGCTGCAAAGAAACCATTACTAAAGGACACCAGTAAGAAGAAGAGACTTGCGTGGGCCAAGAAACTCAAGCAATGGACATTAGACTGGTGGAAATCTGTCCTTTGGTCTGATGAGTCCAAATTTGAGATTTTTGTTTCCAACCGCAATGTCTTTGTGAGATGCAGAGCAGCTGAATGGACGATCTCCTCATGTGTGGTGGTTCCCACCTTGACGCATGGAGGAGGAGGTGTGATTGTGTGGGGCTGCTTTGCTGGTGACACTGTCTGATTTATTTAGAATTGAAGGCACACTTAACCAGCATGGCTACCACAGGAATTAGCTGGGATTAGTTGGACCGCAAAGTGAAGGAAAAATAGCCAACAATTGCTCAGCATATGTTGGGACTCCTTCAAGACTATTGGAAAAGCATTCCAGTTGAAGCTGGTTGAGAGAATAGCCAAGAGTATGCAAAGCTGTCATCATGGCAAATGGTGGCTACTTTGAAGAATCTCAAATATAAAACAGATTTTGATTTGTTTAACACTTTGTTTGGTTACTACGTGATTCTATATGTGTTTTTTCATAATTTTGATGTCTTCACTATTATTCTACAATGTAGAAAATAGTACAAATTAAGAAGAATCCTGGAATGAGTAAGTGTGTCCAAACCTTTGACTGGTACTGAACAAAGCGAAAAACCTAGCTATAATGTTACAAGCTGTGTAGCTGAATTTCCCATTCACTTGAAGGGAAAGATTTGTACCCATGTACCCATACATGTGTTATTCATATCATGAGCTTCATTATCTCTCAGTTAATTGAAAATGCTGTGCTAATTATGGAATGATATTCCCCAAGAACATCTGACTACTGCAGAGACTACTGATCAAATAGCCAAGGACATTTTGGTTACTTGTACAGCATGTTAGGCTACAGCAAAGAGCATTACAAAAAGGCTTTTGTGAAAGTTAATTTTAGGAGCCTTGACCAGTGGAATAGCTGTTTCTCTTCCTTTTTCTGCAACAGTAATTGTGCAACAGTATTTTCTGAGCCTCAATTTGTTCTGTACCTGGACAGAAAGTGCTTATTTCAGGCAGAAAGCCAATTATGTTCTTTGTATTCAACATGCTGATACGGTCTCCTACTGTCAGTGATGGCTTTATCCCGTTCCCCCAAAATCACATTACCATATGTATATGTTCAATGGAAGATAGACTGCAAATAGAATGACTCTCTATCTTACCGGCATCATTGCTATTGGCCTATCTTTAACTGAGCAACAACAATTATATGGACCTCGAATTATGTTGTTTTACCACTTTTTTGGGGGAACTTGAACTATTTCTTCTTTCTGGATGTTAGTAAAACCTGTGACTTTCCTAAATAATGTTGCAGCACTCGTTGCATGTCTTTGGGTAGAGTGGAAGATTTATATTACATCTGACAAATGAGATGCTGAAGTGACCAGCCCTTGTCAATACTGTTTACATGTCTGGACATGCATTCCTCTAATAAAACTGAACATATTCTCTCTGTTTTGTATTTTTTGAAGTTGTATTTTGCTATCTATTGTTCTGTGATGATATGACCGTGGAACAAATCTCCGTGGTGACTACCTTTACATTCACCTGCAGTTGATTCAGACAAGGGCTTCGTGTTGTACTATTCCTGATGTGCAGTTTAGCTCCCTTTCGCTGACCTGCTGTCCCGTGTCTGAGAGGACTGGTGAAATGCTGAGTGGTCTGATTGAAGATCCAGAGAGACCCCCCTGCCCAGATGGAATGAGCTAGCCTGTAATGAATGGGGTGTGGGGAGAAAGGTTACTGCCTCCCTTGGGGGGGGTCAATTAATAATAAGGACTTTGAAAGAATATTCTGACCCCCAGCCCTGCCACGTCTTAACATTTCTTCACATGTTGTCACTCCATTAGGTAGCAGTAATTTTGGATTTCACAGGGTCTTGCACTGTTATGCATTGGAGAACCCCCATCCCCCATGTTTGTGCTTGTTTTGGCACATAACAACCCACAGTCATTTTATAATTTGACTGTATTACACTGTCCTTCAGTGGGCAAAGACAAAGCATATTTATTTTTGCAGTGTTAGCAGGGTCACTACAGATCTGGGTTCGATACCAGGCTGTGTTTCAGCCGGCCGCGACCGAATATCCGACTTTATATATATATATATATATATATATATATATATATATATATATATATATATATACAGTTGAAGTCGGAAGTTAACATACACCTTAGCCAACTACATTTAAAATCAGTTTTTCACAATTCTTGACATTTAATCCTAGTAAAAATTCCCTGTCTTAGGTCAGTTAGGATCACCACTTTATTTTAAGAATGTGAAATATCAGAATAATAGTACAGATAGTGATTTATTTCAGCTTTTATTTATTTGATCACATTCCCAGTGGGTCAGAAGTTTATACACTCAATTAGTATTTGGTAGCACTGCCTTTACATTGTTTAACTTTTGTCAAACGTTTTGGGTAGCCTTCCACAAGCTTCCCACAATAAGTTGGGTGAATTTTGGCCCATTCCTCTTGACAGAGCTGCTGTAACTGAGTCAGGTTTGTAAGCCTCTTTTGCTTTCACACGCTTTTTCAGTTCACAAATATTCTATAGGATTAAGGTCTGGGCTTTCTGATGGCCACTCCAATACCTTCACTTTGTTGTCCTTAGGCTATTTTGCCACAACTTTGGAAGTATGCTTGGGGTCATTGTCCATTTGGAAGACCCATTTGCGACCAAGCTTTAACTTTAACATCTAACTGATGCCTTGAGATGTTGCTTCAATATATCCACATAATTTTCCTACCTCATGATGCCATCTATTATGTGAAGTGCACCAGTCCCTCCTGCATCTTCACAAGGTCCTTAGCTGTTGTTCTGGGATTGATTTGCACTTTTCACGCCAAAGTACGTTCATCTCTAGGAGACAGAACGCGTCTCCTTCCTGAGCGGTATGACTGCTTCATGGTCCCATAGTGTTTGTACTTGCGTACTATTGTTTTTACAGATGAATGTGGTACCTTCAGGCATTTGTAAATTGCTCCCAAGGATGAACCAGACTTGTGGAGGTCTACAATTTTTTATTGAGATATTGGCTGATTTCTTTTGATTTTTCCATGATGTCAAGCAAAGAGGCACTGAGTTTGAAAGTAGGCCTTTAAATACATCCACAGGTACACCTCCAATTGACTCAAATTATATCAATTAGCCTATCAGAAGCTTCTAAAACCATGACATAATTTTCTGGAATTTTACAAGCTGTTTAAAGGCACAGTCAACTTAGTGTATGTAAACTTCTGACCCACTGGAATTGTGATACAGTGATTTATATTTGAAATAATCTGTATATAAACAATTGTTGGAAAATTGCTTGTGTCATGCACAAAGTAGATATCCTAAACGACTTGCCAAAACTATAGTTTGTTAACAAGACATTTGTGGAGTGGTTGAAAAATTAGTTTTAATGACTTCAACCTAAGTGTATGTAAACCTCCGACATCAACTGTATATATATACTGTATATAAAATAACATATGATGGAAAAGTGACTTACGGTATGTTTCACGTCAGTCATTTAGCAGACACTCTTATCCAGAGCAACGTACTGGAGCAATTAGAGTAAAGTGTCTTGCTCAAGGGCACATGGACAGATTTTTCAGCTTGGGGATTCGAACCAGCAACCTTTCGGTCACTGGCCCAACTCTCTTAACCGCTAGGCTACCTGATGTGTGCGAACACCTTAAGCAATTCTAGCCATTAAAATAAAATATACATAATGACATGTCACACACACACACACACACAAACGCACCTGGGCGATTAATTGATATTTTAATGGGCTTTGGATTACGCAAAGCTACTGCTATATGTGACCCTATATAACAACACATTTCACTGCACATATCCAGCAATGTGACACTAAAACATATATATATATTTTTTTTTTCTGTAATGTGCTGTACATTTGTGAAATGTGTTTCTGCATGGCTGGGTAGTCAGTTGGCCTGAAAAATGAACAGTGTTCACACTGATGATAGCGCCATTATGGGAGCTCCTTGGAGAGGGACAGCAGAAACTCAGGTCCTCCTTGCTGGCTGCAGCTATCTATTACACTCCATCTCAATGGCTCTCTGGGGGAAGAGGATGATGAAGAGTACTAGAGGGGGAAGCAAATATTAAAATACAATACATAAGACTTGTGAGTAGACCTAACAGTTCAGGCAACCTCAACTTGGGATGCCTCAATGAGAGCATTAACGGGAGAGTTTCATCTCAAGTCCATTACAGGAATACCTTATATGAATGTGATCAAATAATGACCCCAGTAATGACTGTTATTATAATATCCTATTCAATCATACCACTCTCTCCACCACCAATCTTTAATGAGAACATGGAGCTTATATTCCCCAAAAGTTCTTCAGTCGATGATGAAACTATTTTTCCTAGTAATGGGGGTGAATCCTGAATCCAGAATGTCCAGTCAACAAGTTTCCAAAATAAATGTGAGCCTAGCAAAACATGGCTAAAGGGCTGAGAGCACATTTATAATTCATTTAACCCAGAAGTAGCAGCTTGTCCTCCCACCCTGCCATCTGTGTGCTGGCCACCGGCCCGCTCCTCCAGGCAGACAGCAGGACCAGGTCGACCAGGCAGGTCCACAACACTACACTGTGTTCCTTCTCACAGAAACACTAGCTTTACATTGATGTGATGTATACTGTTCTCTTGATGTCATGCTGTTCTCTTGATGTCACTGTACATACAGGCACTCTATGGTGGTGGTGAACTCCCAAGGGGTCTTAACTGAGGATGAGGAAACTGTTGCTCCAAGCATTTAAAAAAAATAGATATAGATTTTTAATTTAATATTAAAACATACAGTCTACCTGCTCAACATTTACATTACATTCAGTCATCTAGCAGACACTCCCATCCCGAGCAACCCGCAGGAGCAACCTGGATCCCCCCCCCCCCCCCAAGTCAAATTGGGAACCCGGACCAGCGACCTGTTTTTTTTATGAGCCATATATCTTTCAACTAATGCTGTGATGTTTAACATACAATTTGCATCTATCTAATCGAATAGAATCCACACATTGTGAGTTGAAGATAAATCATTTTACTAAGAGTATTAGTATATTAGTAATTGACTGACCAGGTCTCTTCAAATCTCCCAACAATGCTATTTCTAGGGTACATTTTAGATTAATGTTATGCTATTTCAGCCATTCCTGAACCTGAGACCAGAAGCAGGCTACCTGAGGGCAATAACAGAAGAAATGATCTATTCATTCTGTATCCTCACAATAAAATCTGCAGAGCTGCGATGATTGTATACCACTGATATTCAATATTGTTTTGGTGGCAAGAATTCTGTACAATAATTTTAGCTGAAAGGCACGAAGTCTTGAATCTTGTGTCATTTTATATATCAGCTCAAACACCCTGTGCCATGGAATCAGTACATCAAAAATCCCTTACCAGCTATTTTGCACAGCTGCACAGCTGTCAACCTCCTGGTCCTTAAATGAAACTGGTATACGTTCCTATTTATGCTATTTTTGTTCCTCTGCCAGTTTTGGTCCTTTATATTGGGCAGACAGACCAATATCCTACCTCCTCCCGCTGCCACCTGCCTCCTCCATTTTTGGGATAATGCTGTAATCAATTGGTTGTAATATTGGATTGGATAGACCTTCCCATACAATTCCAATAGCTCCATAAAGGACATTCCATTACCATTCCAATTTACAATATAATTTTAAAACAAAATACCCTTTTCTTTTACATAAATTCCAGTCTTTTATCAACCAGCACATTTGAGTTCAACCATAATATTTGTTGAAATATATTTTCTGGGGGATGAAATTGCAATTGTAACCAGCTCTGCAATGCTTGTTTGAAAAGAGAGATACTTTGAACAAGGTTTCATTTCAATTAATTGAAAATGAGACATGGCAATCTGCACAAAGGCAAAAATGCTATTTTTAACAAAGGATGAGCTTTTCTTAGTAATCTACGTCAGAACCATGTTGGGTTCAAGTAAAGCTTTTGTATTCGTGAAGCTTTTAGAGAGCGGTTTATTGCTTTGATATTTAATCATCTCAGTCCAACCAGTCCATATCACTAAATAGATAGGCATGCTTTATCTTGTCTGGTTTAGCATCCCAGATCAAGCTAAATATTTTTTGCTTATATGATTTGAAAAGTGAAACATCAGGAGAAGGCAACGCCATAAGTAAGTGAGTAAACTGAAATATGACTAGGGAGTTAAACCAGTGTCATTTTTCCATAAATAGACAGGTGTTTACCTCTCCATGGGTGCTTGGATTTCTAATCCTCTAATGTTGTTATTTGATCAAATGTTAATAGCTAGCATTTCGATGGCCATTACGAATAGATATGGTGACAGCGGATACCCTTGTTTAACTCCTATTGACAGTTCAAAACTCCGAGAAGTAGCCGCTATTTACTATTTTACACCTGGGGTTCCTATACATTACTTTTCACCATTGAATAAGAGATTCACCTAAATGTATTTATATAAGAAATCCAATCTTACTGCATCAAAGGCCTTTTCAAAATCTGCTATGAATAACAGGCCTGGCTTCTTAAATGTTTTGTGTTGTTCTATTCTGTATGTTTCCTAGTTGTGTTGTAAAGTTTTGACTAACTTAAGAGCAATCAGATCAGAACCAGAATATCAGTTGAATCCAGTGTATACAGTAAATTCCATTCTTTTGGACAGACTTTCTGTTACGAACTATAACTTTCAGAACATTCCCAACTAAATGTACAAGAGTACAGTTACTCATCTAATGTGTGGCTGAGACATCTTACAAAATGAGAAAGTGAAAGTAGGATGATCAAAGAAGACTGGCATCCACCAGGATGTTTACTTGTTTAACGGAAGGTCAGCAAATCAAAGCCCTGATGAGCTTCAATTCCATTGATCCTGAGGTGCAAATTCCACCCATCCTGGAACTTTAATGGCTTATCTCAATCAAGTGCACCTACACAATCATTTTGAAGTCACTCAAATTTAAGCACCTGCTGTCAGAGCATCCGCTTGTGAGCACGTTGTCCAATGTTAACATAGTAGATATAACTACAACCGCTGCCATTCTGACAGACAGAAGGCTCACACTCCGATGTTCACCAAGTCCAAAGCATCATTATTTCTCAGTGTACATGATTGGACAGAACTAGCTTGCCAGGGGGATCATGCTCTCGATCTGAAAGAAACTCTCCATATGACCTGACCTGCACTCTCCCTCAAAATACCTGTTTGTTCCTCTCAGATACAGTACATCTTCCATTTTACTTAGTCTGGATTTAGCTCTAATTGTGCAACTGCAGAAAATATTGGTTAAAAAATAGATGGATGAGAAAGTGACTTTCGGAAGGCAGGAAACTGCCAATTTTAGTCAATTTCAGGAAATCCACTTCCACGCAGTCTTTTTCTGTACATCCTGATCCGCAGAAGAAATTGCTCCTCATTTTAGGAATTAGGATGTTCCAATCAAATGAAATCTCCAAAGGCCCTGTGTGAGAGTGAGACAATAGAAATTATATAATTTCAAAATGGCTCCCCAGTAGACTTCTTCACAGGTTCGCGTCTGAAATTGAAATTTTTCCATTGGGTACGGGTCGGATCTGGGTCTGATTATCCTCGGCTCTGTTCGAGTCCAGATCCAACTTTTTGGACACGAGAAGACCTCTACTTCATGTAAACCACACAGTACATCCCCCAAGGAGGTGTCACACATTCATCTGCATCTTTATTTTGCTGCTATTCAACAATATCATATCTCAGTCATCTACATTATAGGACGTCAAATCAAATCAGATTGTATTTGTCACATGCGCCGAATACAACCTTACAGTGAAATGCTTACTTTCAAGTCCTTAACCAACAATGCCGTTTTTAGAAAATACCAAAAAAAAAGTAAGAGATAATAAAAACAAATAATTCAAGAGCAGCAGTAAATAACAATAGTGGGGCTATATAAAGAGGGTGGGGGTACATAGTCAATATGTGGGGGAACCGGTGTTGAGGTAATTAAGGTAATATGTACATGTAGGTAGAGTTACCAAAGTGACTATGCATAGATATTAATAGAGAGTAGCAGCATTTTAGAAGAGGGGGGGAGGCAATGCATATAGTCTGGGTAGCCATTTGATTAGATGTTCAGGAGTCTTATGGCTTGGGGGTAGAAGCTATTTAGAAGCCTCTTGGACCTAGACTTGGCACTCCGGTACCACTTGCCGTGCAGTAGCAGAGAGAACAGTCTATGACTAGGGTGGCTGGAGTCTTTGACAATTTTTAGGGCCTTCCTCTGACACCGCCTGGTATGGAAGTCCTGGATGCAGGAAGCTTGGCCCCTGTGATGTACAGAGCCGTACGCACTACGGCACAGTACCTTGCGGTCGGAGGCCGAGTGCCTTGCCATACCAGGCAGTGATGCAACCCGTCAGGATGCTCTCGATGGTGCAGCTGTAAAAACATTTGAGGATCTGAGGACCCTCGGACAATGTTAATTTGTTGGTGATGTGGACACCAAGGAACTTGAAACTCTCAACCTGCTCCACTACAGCCCCTTCGATGAGAATGGGGGTGTGCTTGGTCCTCCTTTTCCTGTAGTCCACAATTATCTCCTTTGTCTTGATCACGTTGAGGGAGAGGTTGTTGTCCTTGCACCAAACGGTCAGGTCTTTGACCTCCTCCCTATAGGCTGTCTCATCGTTGTCAGTGATCAGGCCAACCACTGTGTCATCGGCAAACCTAATGATGGTCTTGGAGTTGTGCCTTGCTGTGCAGTCATGAGTGAACAGGGAGTACAGGAGGGGACTGAGCACGCACCACTGAGGGGCCCCCATGTTGAGGATCCACGTGGTGGATGTGTTGTTACCTACCCTTACCACCTGGGGGCGGCCCGTCAGGAAGTCCAGGATCCAGTTGCAGAGGGAGGTGTTTAGTCCCAGGGTCTTTAGCTTAGTGATGAGCTTTGAGGGCACTATGGTGTTGAACGCTGAGCTGTAGTCAATGAATAGCATTCTCACATACAGTGGGGAGAACAAGTATTTGATACACTGCCGATTTTGCAGGTTTTCCTACTTACAAAGCATGTAGAGGTCTGTCATTTTTATCATAGGTACACTTCAACTGTGAGAGACGGAATCTAAAACAAAAATCCAGAAAATCACATTGTCTGATTTTTAAGTAATTCATTAGCATTTTATTGCATGACATAAGTATTTGATCACCTACCAACCAGTAAGAATTCCGGCTCTCACAGACCTGTTAGTTTTTCTTTAAGAAGCCCTCCTGTTCTCCACTCGTTACCTGTATAAAAGACACCTGTCCACACACTCAATCAAACAGACTCCAACCTCTCTACAATGGCCAAGACCAGAGGGCTGTGTAAGGACATCAGGGATAAAATTGTAGACCTGCACAAGGCTGGGAATGGGCTACAGGACAATAGGCAAGCAGCTTGGTGAGAAGGCAACAACTGTTGGCTCAATTATTAGAAAATTGAAGAAGTTCAAGATGACGGTCAATCACCCTCGGTCTGGGGCTCCATGCAAGATCTCACCTCGAGGGGCATCAATGATCATGAGGAAGGTGAAGGATCAGCCCAGAACTACACGGCAGGACCTGGTCAATGACCTGAAGAGAGCTGGGATCACAGTCTCAAAGAAAACCATTAGTAACACACTATGCCGTCATGGATTAAAATCCTGCATTTTCGGTTTAAACTCTACTCGCCGTGTTTGGAGGAAGAAGAAGGATGAGTACAACCTCAACAACACCATCCCAACCGTGAAGCATGGAGGTGGAAACATCATTCTTTGGGGATGCTTTTCTGCAAAGGGAACAGGACGACTGCATCATATTGAGGGGAGGATGAATGGGGCCATGTATCGCGAGATCTTGGCCAACAACCTCCTTCCCTCAGTAAGAGCATTGAAGATGGGTCGTGGCTGGGTTTTCCAGCATGACAATGTGCCAAAATGGGCCAAAATCACTGCTGCAGTGTGTGAAAACCTGGTCAAGAACTACAGGAAACATATGATCTCTGTAATTGCAAACAAAGGATTCTGTACCAAGTATTAAGTTCTGTTTTTCTGATGTATCAAATACTCATGTCATACAATAAAATGCTAATTAATTACTTAAAAATCATACAATGTGATTTTCTGGATTTTTGTTTTAGATTCCGTCTCTCACAGTTGAAGTGTACCGATGATAAAAATGAGAGACCTCTACATGCTTTGTAAGTAGGAAAATCTGCAAAGTCGGCAGTGTATCAAATACTTGTTCTCCCCACTGTAGGTGTTCCTTTTGTCCAGGTGTGAAAGGGCAGTGTGGAGTGCAATAGATATTGCATCATCTGTGGATCTGTTGGGGCGATATGCAAATTGGAGTGGGTCTAGGGTTTCTGGGATAATGGTGTTGATGTGAGCCATGACCAGCCTCTCAAAGCATTTTTATGGCTACAGAAATGAGTGGTACAGGTTGGTAGTCATTTAGGCAGGTTACCTTACTGTTCTTGGGCACAGGGACTATGGTGGTCTGCTTGAAACATGTTGGTATTACAGACCCAGACAGGGAGAGATTGAAATTGTCTAGACACTTGCCAGTTGGTCAGCGCATGTTCGGAGTACATGTCCTGGTAGTCCGTCTGGCCCTGCAGGCTTGTGAATGTTGATTTGTTTAAAGGTCTTACTCACATCGGCTGTGGAGAGCGTGATCACACAGCTGAACAGATGATTTACTCATATATGTTTCAGTGTTACTTGCCTCGAAGCGAGCATAGAAGTTATTTAGCTCGTCTGGTAGGCTCGTGTCACTGGACAGCTCTCAGCTGTGCTTCCCGTTGTAGTCTGTAATAGTTTGCAAGTCCTGCCACATCCGACAAGTGTCGGAACCGGTGTAATACGATCTTAGTCCTGTATTGACACTTTGCCTGTTTGATGGTTCGTTGGAGGGCATAGTGGGATTTCTTATAAGCTTCCGAGCTAGAGTCCCGCTCCTTGAAAGCGGCAGCTCTACCCTTTAGCTCAGTGCGAATGTTGCCTGTAATCCATGGCTTCTGGTTGGGGTATGTACGTACAGTCACTGTGGGGACAACGTCATCGATGCACTTATTGATGAAGCCAGTGACTGATGTGGTGTACTCCTCAATGCCATCGGAAGAATCCCGGAACATATTCCAGTCTGTGCAAGCAAAACAGTCCTGTAGTTTAGCATCTGCTGCATCTGACCACTTATTTATAGACATATAGACACTGATACTTCCTGCTTTAATTTTTGCTTGTAAGCAGGAATCAGGACGATAGAATTATGGACAGATTTGCCAAATGGAGAGCGAGGGAGAGCTGCGTACGTGGAGTACAGGGGGTCTAGAGTTTTTTTCCCTTTGGTTTTACATTTAACATGCTGACAGAAATGAGGTAAAACTGATTTAAGTTTCCCTGCATTAAAGTCCCCGGACACTAGGAGAGCCGACTCTGGATAAACGTTTTCCTGTTTGCTTATGGCGGTATACAGCTCCTTGAGTGCGGTTTTAGTGCAAGCGTCGGTCTGTGGTGGTATATAGACAGCTACGAAAAATACAGATGAAAACTCTCAAGGTAGATAGTGTGGTCTACAGCTTATCATTACATACTCTCAGGTGAGCAAAACCTTGAGACTTCCTTAGATATCGTGCACCAGCTGTTGTTTACAAATATACATAGGCCCTCGCCCCGTGTCTTACCAGAGGCTGCTGTTCTATCCTGCCGAAATAGTGTATAACCCGCCAGTTGTATGTTATTAACGTCGTCGTTCAGCCACGACTCGGTGAAACACAAGATATTACAGTTTTTAATGTCCCGTTGATAGGATATACGTGCTTTCAGTTCGTGCCATTTATTTTCCAGTGATTGAGCGTTAGCTAAAAGTACGGATGGCACAGAGAGATTAGTCACTCGTCGCCTGATCCTCACAAGGCACCCCAATCTCCTTCCGCAAAATTTCAATTTCTTTCTCCAGCGAATGACGGGGATGAGGGCCTGTTCGTGTGTTTGGAGTATGTTCTTCCCGTCCAACTCATTAAAGAAATATTATTTGTCCAATTTGAGGTGAGTAATCGCTGTTCTGATGTCCAGAAGCTCTTTTCGGTCATAAGAGACGGTAGCAGCAACATTATGTACAAAATAGGTTACAAACAATGCAAAAAAACTAACACGGTTGGTTTAGTGCAAATAAAACGGCAGCCATTCTCTCCGGCGCCATCTTTCTAAGAGCAAACAGGGATTTGACTTTGAAGTTTGTAATCTTAAAACAACTCATGATGGAGAATGAGTTGCAGTGTATCATCCACTTGGACTTTCCCTCTGCGGAATAATTTTTGCCATGCAATGGAAATTATGTTAAATGTTGGAAAGTGGAGTAAATTGCTTTTCTTTGACAGCCTACTGGGAGTGCAAACCTTAGACCGTTAGCTGTTATGAATTACATTGGCCTATTTAAATGAACTTTCTGTTGAATCCATCAGCACTTAGGTGCTTTTGTTTGAACATTTTTCTGTCCAAAATAGTGAGTGGCCCACTTCCTCTCACTGAAAGGTTGTCCTTTTATTAGACTGGACGTTCAGATCTGGAATGCTGCTTTGGCCTACATACAGTACATTCAAGCATACACACACACACACACACACGTTTGTGCTGGGTCACTATATTATTTCAAGAATATTTTTTCTTGGAAACACATGCCTTTCATCTATGTTCTTTCTCTCTCTCTCTCTCTCTCTCTCTCTCTCTCTCTCTCTCTCTCTCTCTCTCCCTCTCTCTCCCTCTCTCTCCCTCTCTCTCTCTCTCTCTCTCTCTCTCTCTCTCTCTCTCTCTATCTCTCTCTCTCTCTCTCTCTCTCTCTCTCTCTCTCTCTCTCTCTCTCTCCCTCTCTCTCCCTCTCTCTCTCTCTCTCTCTCTCTCTCTCTCTCTCTCTCTCTCTCTCTCTCTCTCTCTCTCTCTCTCTCTCTCTCTCTCTCTCTCTCTCTCTCTCTCTCTCTCTCTATCTCTCTCTCTCTCTCTCTCTCTCTCTCCCTCTCTCTCCCTCTCTCTCTCTCTCTCTCTTCTCTCTCTCTCTCTCTCTCTCTCTCTCTCTCTCTCTCTCTCTCTCTCTCTCTCTCTCTCTCTCTCTCTCTCTGCAGTCAAATGAAACACGTCGGTCTTTCTTCCACTTCTGACGTGAGATGTCATGAAGGTTATCCTGCACCTGCAGAGCCTGAGATCAATGAACAAACAACCACAGAGATGCACTTCCTTTCTTTTTCCAGAACGACATATTTTTATTATTTGGAGCAGATAGTTCTAGCAGAAAAAGTTGAATACTTTACCAAGATCAATAATAAGATGTCTGTGCTAAGGTTGTTGTTGGAATGTTATATCGCAGAAGATATTTTAAACTTGAAGTTTAATCCAAAGTTGGAACCTCAGTTTTGGTCAGTGAACCTATAACCTACCCACTATACGGCAGCGTAGCCTAGTGGTTAGAGCGTTCGACTAGTAACCGGAAGGTTGCGAGTTCAAACCCCCGAGCTGACAAGGTACAAATCTGTCGTTCTGCTCCTGAACAGGCAGTTAACCCACTGTTCCCAGGCCGTCATTGAAAATAAGAATATGTTCTTAACTGACTTGCCTGGTTAAATAAAGGTAAAAAAAATAAAATACACAGATGTCAGTTCAACTTCTAGTTTTGATTTACATTTGGTTGAGTTGTTGAATTCAACGTGAAATCGACAACCATAAAATCACCATGTCCTTGGTTAAACGTTGAGTGAAAAAAAATACTAAATACTAACTGTTCATGACTTTTTTCAAATCCAATTAGTTTTCCACGTTGATTCAGCGTTATCACACTTTTTTGTTTGAAATGACGTGGACATAACGTTGAGTCAACCAGTTTTTTCCCAGTATCTTCACTCCGAGGCTAGAAGATATGAAATACAATGGGAAGCCTGGGTGTCAGCATCACAACTGAAGCGGTACATTATAATACAGTAACACCTGCTTCAGTGTGGCCTTAATTACTAGAACATTAACTGTAGTAATTAGGCCAAGCCCACAGCAGGTGAGACAGGGGCAGTTGGAAGGTTGTCTGGTGTCGCGTCATTGTCATTGTCATTAAAGATGGTTTGTTTAAAAAATGATAACAGGCTGTCACACTGTTGATATACAATGTCTTACTGGGTTTCTAGGTTAATACTCAAGTGTTCTGCAAAATGAAATGAAAATAGCATGGCTTTGTAACAAAAACATCCTTTACACATGGAAAATCATATTTGAGGAAAGAGAGACATCCAGCTCTGTTTCATTTGCTTAGCTTTTGAGCGAGGTCGGTTCTTTGAATGTAGTTCCATGATAAATCAGTTTCACCTAATAAAAATCAATGACAGCCTCATTACCCTTTATGA
This sequence comes from Oncorhynchus keta, assembly GCF_023373465.1. NCBI lineage: Eukaryota > Metazoa > Chordata > Actinopteri > Salmoniformes > Salmonidae > Oncorhynchus > Oncorhynchus keta. Next base: position 24,254,243 of record NC_068452.1, read on the forward strand.
CCCTTAACACCTCTCAGCGAATTACACTTGACCTTAGTGGGACGTTTGTCAGCAACAGACATTTAAAGTAAAAGGGATGACAATCAAATGTGCCAAATTCTGAAATTGAGCATAGATGTGTGGACATGAGTCACGGATGCCAAAGTAGTTCTGTGAACAGTAAAGTTTCATTGCGACATGATTAATCAGATGAGCCGTCTGGATTAGTCTGAGTCGGGTCTCTGTTGGCAGCATCTGTGGTCTTGCTAAGATCAGATAATGGTTCTTGAGCAGATGTCCTTGTTTCATAAGCACAGATAGCAAAACAAGGTATTCCAGATGGTCTCAGAACACAACCACTCATAGCATTAGAATGACTGTGTAACCACTTGCTAGTCTCCGCAAGCCTCTTCCAACATATGGGTGTTAAAGGGATGTTTCAGCCAAATTATGAACTTTCATATTTGTTTCCTTACTTTGAAAGCAGTCTACAGACAAGGAGGGACTGCAAAAGAATCCACGCTATGGGTTTGTTTACCTAGCCACTGCCATCAACTGCTAATAGTTACTGGGAGTCCTTTCCTTCACAATGGCATCCCGTTAAAGATAAGACATGGAAAGATTTTCTTTGACTAATTTGACTAATTGCCGTCCAGGTGCCGACTACTCAAGACTGAAGTGCACTTGCTCTAGTCAGTCACACTCGGATCCAGCCATTTAAACAACTACATTGTGACATCCACAGGCTCATTGTCTGCTGGGAGCCACAGGAACGATTCTAGTTCTATATTTATCCAAGCTGAAGCAGGAGATGAGCTCGTACTGACCACTTCACATGAGAGTGACATAGGCACTTCAACAGCTGCCATCTCCATCTGTAATAAGACTGCTGTCAGCACGTCAATATTGGCTAATCTCCTATACGACTGGCTGGATGGTGGAGAATTTAAGAGGCTCCTACAGTTTTAGCCAATGGTAATGACTCAGTCAGGGGAGTTAAGTCTGCAACTGTTTTGGAAATCATCAGTTAAACGTCTCAAAATGTTGCTCACTATCTTAGAACATTTTTAAAAAATCTAAACTTCACTCCAAATAACTTTATTGTAAAAAGTCCAATTTAATCTGATTAGCTAGATAAACTGGGTTAAAATCGGTAGAAGAAAAACAATTCTAAACTTACCCCACTCAATGGCCAATTTGAAGATGGAAAAGAATGAAGCTGAGTGTCCTAATAGTACCTCTAAAGTACCTGTAAAGACCTTCTGTTTGAGCAAACATTTAATGTGGCGCTGACACCATCGCCTCGCTGCTGCTGGATGGTGTCGAGGGAGAACCATCTCCATAGAAAGGTCAGCAGAGTTTTGTGTGTTAATAAAAACGTCCAGGGACAGATTGGGCTTTAATGAAGAGCCATCTCAACATGAAGAGAAAGTCAGGGCTCTTCTCCTGCTGGTAGATGAGCTAACAGGGCTGCTAAATGATCACGCTAGACAGCCAGGTTAACTCTCACTACATGGAACAAGGCGTGGCGCCTGGGGTTTTATTAGCTAAGTTGAATGCATGGGAACACAATCAGTCTACACTGATTGGCTGCAAGTGGAAGCTGTTCAAAGGAATTTCTGCAAGTTTACAATGATCTATGCAGCCTCCTGTATGTTCTCCAGAAACGTTAACTGGTTGAATGACCGATTGGGTTCTAAGTGTTAGCCATCTAAGCTAAAGCCTAATCATAGTAAGATCAAGAGAAATGCAACATTCAAATAATGCAACCATGGATATACTGTACCTCACCACAAAAATCTTGAGAAGAAACAGATTTATTGTAAATATGATTTTAGATGTGTAGAATACAATGCAGTTTCCTCTTCCCAACTTGCACATACATTTATGACAAGTAATATTTCATTTTGTTAGAATACAAAATAAGTTGTGCTTCACGAATAACATGATCCACTGACAAAGAGCACCATCGCCTTCCCACTCCTAAAGGGTGGAACCAAGACCACTAGCTGCATCATGAATGCAATTCAGCCTCAGCCAGGGGCACAATTTAGTTCAATGCAGATTAGGTAAATAATGTTTTTTATTTAGATTGAGAAATGAGCAAAGTTTGAATGGAAATAGTTACATAATTTCATAGGACATGATTTAGAGTCAATGGCCATTGTGTTATTACTTTACAGTATGCCATTACAGACCATGATGACCAGTCAGCTAGAACGTCAATCTACACGTCATGTACATGTTTTATGCTATTATATCACTGGAAGCTATTTGAGTGAGGGAGTTATACTTCACTACTACACATACAAGTGTTACTGTAGGTTCCCTCCATGACTAAAATTATGACAAAATATCTTCAATGCACTGTGGATGCATACAGTATAATAGGTGCACTCTATCTACAATCAATGGAGCTGTGGACTTCTGCACATGTTTTAACACTGAGAAACCAGACACATTATCTGGTGATTATAGTTTTAAAAAATGAACTCTTGTTGGATATGATATTGTTATTGAGAGGGTCCTCTGAAGTGGAACAGTGATTTCATATCATGCTATACAGTATAATATTATGCATCAATATGTTCATAGACCAGTCAGTATTTGGACAATTAAATCAGGTGCACATTTAATTTGGACACAAGGCACAGACTTATTCTATGGCCCTACCAAAACATCACCTTAACTATGTACTGGACAGCCATACTAAATATGTCTCTATATTTATGACCTAAAGAATCAGCCCTTTTGCAGTCAATGCAAATTTGCAGTACTTTTCCTTGCCATTTTTATTGTCGGACATTGTTTTGTATAGACAAATGTCATACCCAAATACATACATGTGTACCTTTTTTTTGCATCACTTCACACACATTTGGTATTCTGAAGTCTTCTGTCTTATTGGTGCAAATGTTGAACTGATATGCGTTGCATATATGCCAAAAACGGCACATATGACGAGTCTAGTCTAGACAATTCTCCATACAAGTGGCTTGTGTGATGAAACAACAATACAACGTGTTGCAGTTTGTGTGACTGTGAGTTACGTCAAGCAACAGCAAAATAAAGGTTTGAACATATTCATTATGAGAAATGGGAGATGGTGCCTTGGTTGTTAGCATATAGCAGCAATCTATAGTATTGGTGCATTACGTTTCACTGACAATGTGATAACACACTCAAAACATATAGTTGTGTGCCTGACTATACAATACATATCTGGTTCAAATGTGGTTAAAAATACAAGCACTTATTGTATAGTAGGCCTTAGCAAATCAGTATTGTATAGTAGGCCTTAGCAAATCAGTATTGTATAGTAGGCCTTAGCAAATCAGTATTGAGGATTGTTCCCTTAGTCTAATCCAAAAATGTCGACTTGTGTTTTTTCATACTATACCAACCACAAAATAAACACTTTTTGTCCACCTCTAATGCTTTCCAAAATTCTAAGAGCAGGGATTGTGACTCATGTCTATTCTGACCAGATCTCATGTGGTGAGTAAGAGAATGAGCGTCAAGCTGCTGGCTGTCACTCCTCCAGCCATTAGAGCCACTTTGTCACTAGTAGACAGACAAATGGACAGTGGAAAGCCATGGAAAGTTGAGAGACATGATTAAGACATACAGACAAAGTGTGGGCTGCTCTTGAATCAGTGGGCAGTGACAAACGCAACACATGGCAAATTGCATCAGAAGCCCTTTATTTAAAACGCTTTTTTTTGGTAAGTGTGGCATGCTAATGCACTGTGTTGCTCGTGTGGGCTCCCAAGAATGGAGTGTTGGGAGAAAAATGTACTATTTTTCATCTGATGACGCACAACGAGCCCAATGGAAAAGACAGGCACATCTTGACCTGTGTGTTTGTACATGCGTACTCTCAGATGTTTTAGTAGGCTACTCCCGATATTCAAAATGAACACATTTTATTTTTATGTGTATATCTTATAAAGTTGATGAAAATTTAGATTTTCTTTTTTAAATAATAATAAGAAAAATAAGAAACAAATAATACTTTTTTTAGTCAATAATTAGTACATAATGTATTGCAATTTCTATTTTACATATAGTTAAAGTTTGATTTGTGCATGCAATGACATCAACTCATGGTGATTTCAGAGGACCTTGTCTGTCTTAATCCAGGGGTTGATCTTATACTAAATGAAATCCATCCACTCTATTTACCCAGGCTTTACCTTTCATGGCTGTTTCAGGAACATCCACAACCCTTTATCAACTCTCTGGGTAGCCGTAAAGGAGCCCTCAGTAGTTTTCTACTGCCACAACAGTCTGAGCTTGGGGCCTGGCTCTAGGCCATGTAAAGATTTGGTAGTATTGATGGAGGTGGGTGAGAAACAGGTACCACTGCACAATATTAATCCCATACTAATCAATTTTGGAATTATAGGCAATATATTCACTCATTTATTGGCAGTGATGTTGCATGTATGGAAAGGACACAATTCCTTCTGTGTTTTCTCTATCATTGTTCTAAGGTACCAAGGTAAACACACACACAATGCATTGTCGAATGGAAACAGAAATAAAGAATGTTTAAGTGATAGATGCAACTCACCGTTTTCAACTGACAGCTGTGGACCTGTTTGCAAGATGAAGACATTTAAATAAATTCCACAACTTATGCAGTGGTTTATAAGACGAGCTCTTTGATTTGAACAGTATTTCATAGTTTCCTCAGAGAAAGGCACAGCCCTAACACCAGAGAGAGCAGAGTAGGGTGTGTGTAACGTTGTGGCTACAGAACTGGTTTGGTGCAGTCTCATCCACCTCATGCTCTGTAGTTTCTGAAGGAGAATATACAGTCCATATCTGAAATGGTTACTGTTTCCCTATAGATGTAATCATGAGCCTGAGGTTCCCGAGCTTGAGCATTACCAACAAGTCCCCGCACAGTATATACACTACACAACATCTGAGGAAATGTCAATCAATGTTGAGGAGAACAATGTATCCCTTTACTATCGGCTGCTCCACTCATCTGCTCCACTGCGTCTAGTTCAAACCCACTGGCTTATCCAAGGCGGAGTCAGTGGAAACTACATGAGATGATACACATTTTCAGGCCCTTTGAGATCTCAGTTTATACTGACAATAGGAAAAGTCTAATGCCACTGGGCTTTTGTCCAGTTCCAGTCTCTTCCACCGCTGCATGGCTCCAGACTCATCCTGGCTAATCTGTCCATCGGAGGTCAATCATTACTATGCTCTGCTCACTGATGTTAGTCTGACTTGCAGTATATGATTTGTTTGTATTAGTTGCAATATAATCATCAATACAGTGATGACCGAAAACTTGGAGATTTGGAGTATGTTGTTCCGGTCACTCTCCTCCGACTGGCAGGAGTCCCACACATGCCTGTCACATGCACAGTCAGCCACACGCATTAGTAGACACACAGCACCCATAGAGAGGTGCACTCAATCATTGACTGCTGTCCTACTTCAGCCTCTCTCTCTCTCTCTCTCTCTCTCTCTCTCTCTCTCTCTCTCTCTCTCTCTCTCTCTCTCTCTCGCTCTCTCTCTCGATCTCTCTTTCTTACAGCTGGGGTTATAGTGGTTATGGTGGTGGGGTGGGTTCTCAGATCAGACAGTCACTTCTGTCTTGCTGTTGCTGACAAAGTAGGGCTGCGGAGGCATGTAGTGCTGGCTGCGCGAGGTGCTGTGCATCTCGTTCACCTGCTCTATGGTGCAGTGTTTCTTAGTGCCGTGGCTCTGCCGGCGGCCCACCGTCTCTGAGCCGTCCCAGTTCTTCTGCATCCCCGGGTTAGTGATTGTATTGGAGCCATAGGCCAGGGTGTGGGAGCTGCTGCTGTGGCTGCTGTGGCCCTTGGTGCTTTTGGACTTGTGTCCGTTCTGCTTTAGGGAAGGCTGTAAGGGAGGGCTGTAGGGGTTGCTGGGCTCCTGCTCTATGCGATGCATCGGGTGCATAGGGAGACTGCCCTTGGCTGCCATCTCTACCATGTGCCGCCGGTTGGTGTAGAAGTTGTCATTAACCTTCTCCGCTGGAAACAGACATACACACATACACAAGAGCAAAAAAAAACATACATTAAAAAATATTTGAATGACAGCCATTTTGTTAATGTCATGCACAGGCAATAGCAAATGTTCCGGTCTTTGCTTTGGTGAGATTTATTTAGATTAGTTGAGATATTGAAGTATTTGAGGATTTTGGACTGTTTCCAAATCTATATTTATGTAAATGCAATAGTAATGCCATATTAACCCTAAACTGGGGTAGATTACATATTGGCATGTGGGGTGAAGAACAGTTGAGAAAATGGTAGCTAAAGGTTTTTTAAAGGATACCGAGGTGAATAATACATTTTGCCTGAGCGGTGTTGAATGTTGTTGATATGGACTGTATATCATCAACCCATTCGAATATAAATGTAAATGATTTTCTCAACATTGCCATTATCATCTGGAAACATGCAGCTTTAGCTAATAGTAAACAACCCCCTCCAGATTGGTTGGAGAGTTTGCTCTTTTCAATGCTGGTTGTGTGCACAGTTGTATTGTAATATGCAAATGAATATGTCCCTGAGTATTCTGGAATGCTTACTTGATTGCTATAGTATATTTTATGCTATGTGTATAATATATCATCTAACTATCGGACATAATTTGCCCATAACAGCCACTGACATTGTTACATGGTGTCATTTGACATGTCCAGTCTGGTGCAGACCTGTTCTGAAAACATTATCCCCTCACTAATTGTGGAGCAACACCATACTCTACAGCATTAGTCATTTCCCTGTGTGACATTTCAGACTTTCTAATTAAATGTCCCGCCGTTGACCTTTAATCTGTTATGATACCCCGGACGGGGCGGAGGCAGAGGCAGACGGCCTCAGCCTCAATTTTCTGTTTCAGACACCGCCACATTAGAGTGAGACTCGTCTCAAACAAGAGAGGAGCAGTACAGAGCTCCCTCTGAACAAAGTGCTTTCATAGCATACACATCAATGGCCCACTGCTTAATACATATCAGAGAATCAGAGAGGAGGGAGGGGACGACATTGGTTCACATAGACTCAACTCAAACAGTTTGATAAGTTTCCCCACCGGCACTCATTCCTCTGTTCTCCCTCCCATCCCCTAGTCACCGGGCAGCTCTCATTAGATACACTACCGTTCAAAAGTTTGGGGTCACTTAGAAATGTCCTTGTTAAAATAACATCAAATTGATCAGAAATACAGTGTAGACATTGTTAATGTTTTAAATGGCTATTGTAGCTGGAAGCGGGCAGATTTTTTATGGAATATCTGCATGGGAGTAGCTAACCCAAGTGTGTTAGCTAATCCAAGTTTATCATTTTATAAGGCTAATTGATCATTAGAAACCCCTTTTGCAATTATGTTAGCACAGCTGAAAACTGTTGTCCTGATTAAAGAACCAATAAAACTGCCGTTTTTAGACTAGTTGAGTATCTGGAGCATCAGCATTTGTGGGTTCGATCACAGGCTCAAAATGGCCAGAAACAAAAAACTTTCTTCTGAAACTCGTCTGTCTATTCTTGTTCTGAGAAATGAAGGCTATCCCATGCGAGAAATTGCCAAGAAACTGAAGATCTCGTACAACGCTGTGTACTACTCCCTTCACAGAACAGAGCAAACTGGTCTAACCAGAATTGAAAGAGGAGTGGGATACCCCGGGGCACCACTGAGCAAGAGGACAAGTACAGTAGAGTGTCTAGTTTGAGAAACAGACGCCTCACAAGTTCTCAACTGGGAGCTTCATTAAATAGTACCCGCAAAACACCAGTCTCAACGTCAACAGTGAAGAGGCGACCCCTGGATGCTGGCCTTCTAGGCAGAGTTCCTCTGTCCAGTGTCTATGTTCTTTTGCCGATCTTAATCTTTTATTTTTATAGGCCAGTCTGAGATATGGCTTTTTCTTTGCAACTCTGTCTATAAGGCCAGCATCCCGGAGTCGCCTCTTCACTGTTGAACCTGAGATTGGTGTTTTGTGGGTACTATTTAATGATCAATTAGCCTTTTAAAATAATATACTTGGATTAGCTAACACAACGTGCCATTGGAACACAGGAGGGATGGTTGCTGATAATAGGCCTCTGTACACCTATGTAGATATTCCATAAAAGATCTGCCCGCTTCCAGCTACAATAGTCATTTACAACATTAACAATGTCTACACTGTATTTCTGATCGATATGATGTTATTTTAATGGACAAAAAATGTGCTTTTATTTCAAAAACAAGGACATTTCTGAGTGACCCCAAACTTTTGAATGGTAGAGTGCGTTTCCCCCCAGTCTTCATATCCCGTAATGATCAATCTGCAGCTTGACACCTCTTCACTAGATTAGCAGCCATCAGAGAGGTTTCATCTGATTGTCTATGATGTCACAGAGAGAATCTGGTGAATGTTCCACATGCCCGCCGCCACATCATCCTCTGTGGGATTGTGCCTCTGCAACTCTGACGGCTGCAATCTCATCCAGACCCATTTATGGCAAAGGGCTTTGAAGTTCCTTTAGTTGAATCAGGCAGAATCCATAAAGAGAACCCTGTTTAATTAGGGTGATAAACGCTATCAAATATGTCTCCTTCACTTATTTTAATTCCCCATCAGAAGCAGAGCTGGTTTCTGATGCCTGTCTCTCTGGTTTATTAATCAGAGCGTTTATCAGCTCTGCTAGCTCACTTTCCTGTTTCTCCTATTGGTCTATGGAGAAAACGACTGACTGTTTGAGCATCAATCAGTGTAAAAAAAAAACCTTAGAGATAAAGTCAACATGCTTAGACATTGCTTTCCTGTGAGCCTTTTTCTAAATTTCAGGCATTAGTTCAGCACCATGACATTTTGCTTCAAATGGAGAGGCGAATATAACAGGGAATGTCTCTGACATAACTACATGACGAGGAAATCAGCAATATCCCCTGACACATGACAGCCATATATAAATTAGAATCCCAATCTAATTCACTGTCTATGGCATACACACAATACTGAAAATGCAGAGATCTTCATGTGGACTTGTATCCTAAATGAATGCATCAAAGAGAAGGCTGCTTGCAGAATTGTCATGTTAATCTCAGTTATAATTACAGCTTTTTGGAGAATGGCATGAGAAATAATTAGCCTAGTGTTTACAGGCAGAAGAGCGGAAGGCAGATCCAAAATATATTCAGACCACTCCCCGATGGGGCTCCCGCTCCTTTATAAATTAGCCAGTTCAGATTGTAAACGTCTGTGAGAAATCCAGTTCTGTGACCTTAAAAAATCACTGGGTGGACAGCGGGAGAGAATAATTAATTGCTAGATTTTGGTTTATCATTTCCCAAACCTTGGATTTAGCACTCAGGGAATTTAGAGGTGAGGCATAAGACACATTGCACTAAATAATGGGTCAAGTTGGGATGTTTCATTTATTATACTTGCCCTCTCAAAATGTTATAGAAAATGAATTTTACAATATATTGTTGAAGGATAATTGAAGAGACATGGTTTCTTGATCCTAATATTGGTTCTGTGGTCAATAAGAGCTGACTCTCAATGTAGATCTTCAATAGCTGATTTAGGTACTGTAACATTGACTGTCCAACATTTCACAGGGTTCTTCATATATGATGTGCAGCAGCAAAACTATAGGTGATATAGAACGGTTTTTTTATTTATGGTTTTCATTGGCGCCTAAAGTGCAACAAAGGCAAAACTATGGATAGCCTTGAGACATGAAATTTGAAAGACAAATCAATTACAGTAATTTTCCTAAAAGCTAGGCTATTTTCCTCCCTTTCTGAAAGGAAAAATTCTACATCTGTTATCCTGTCTAATCTGAAATTAACCGTTTACACAGTGTAAATATTTTTGTTGAGAGCCTCTCTTTCTTTGGGTTTTTTCTTTAAACGCAAAGTGTCACATAAACATAGTGTCTCTCAGTAAGTAACCATACAGCATGCTAGGATGGAGACGGAGACCAGGCTAACTGATAATTACAGCAGGCAGCAGAACATATCTACACTAGCTGCTTGGTGTTTTTGTTCGTCATTCGAGATCTCCATTGTGTTAATTAGCCCACATTTAATCATGTCATTTGAGTGTGATTACATGGAAATTTGACACTTCAGAGGCGTATGCTCATTTGTGATCTCGGCTAATATTCCAATTCTCGCGTCCTCTTTTATAAGAAGAGATGCCTTCAATTTAACAGATGGCCAAATAAATACTGTACCATTCCCATCCATTTCAGTGGAATGGTTTCTTTCCCTTTCTCACATGCTATACGTACGTATGAATGATTGATATTGATATTGCATGGCATGTGCAGTAACAGTTTGGACACCTATTCATTCAAGGGTTTTCTTTATTTGTACTATTTTCTACATTGTAGAATATTAGTAAATTCATCAAAACTATGAAATAACACATATGGAATCATGTAGTAACCAAAAAAATAAGAATGGCACAGGGGAGGATGGCTGCCTTTTTATTGGCTCTTAACCAAACGTGCTATTTTGTTTGTTTTTAAGCAAACTGGCCCCTCCGTCGTGACGTTACCTGAACGCCCATCTGCGGCCCGCTAATCGTTAGCTGTCTTATCGGTCTATCGGACCATTTTTCTTGGGTCACTATAACTATATCTATTTTGCCAATTGGATTGATCCCCCTCTACCACACGGAACCCCACTAATCTACCGACGGAAACGCACGAGGTGGCTAAAAACAGACCTCCATCCTATGCTATCTTGCTACCGATGGACCGGCTAGCTGTCTGAATCGCCGTGACCCCAACCAACCTCACTACTCACTGGATCCTTATGATCACTCGACTAAGCATGCCTCTCCTTAATGTCAATATGCCTTGTCCATTGCTGTTCTGGTTAGTGTTTATTGGCTTATTTCACTGTAGAGCCTCTAGCCCTGCTCGTTATACCTTATCCAACCTTTCAGTTCCACCACCCACACATGAGATGACATCACCTGGATTCAATGATGTTTCTAGAGACAATATCTCTCTCATCATCACTCAATACCTAGGTTTACCTCCACTGTATTTACATCCTACCATACCTTTGTCTGTTTTGTTTTTTATTTTTTTTATTTTAGCCCTTATTTTCTCCCCAATTTTGTGGTATCCAATTGTTTAGTAGCTACTATCTTGTCTCATCGCTACAACTCCCTTACAGGCTCGGGAGAGACGAAGGTTGAAAGTCATGCGTCCTCCGATACACAACCCAACCAAGCCGCACTGCTTCTTAACACAGCACCATCCAACCCGGAAGCCAGCCGCACCAATGTGTCGGAGGAAACACCGTGCACCTGGCAACCTTGGTTAGCGCGCACTGCGCCCGGCCCACCACAGGAGTTGCTGGTGCGCGATGAGACAAGGATTTCCCTACCGGCCAAACCCGCCCTAACCCGGATGACGCTAGGCCAATTGTGCGTCGCCCCACGGACCTCCCGGTCACGGCCGGTTACGACAGAGCCTGGGCGCGAACCCAGAGTCTCCGGTGGCACCGCTGGCGCAGCAGTACAGCGCCCTTAACCACTGCGCCACCCGGGAGGATTGTACATTATACCTTGAAGCTATTTTATCGCCCCCAGAAACCTGCTCCTTATACTCTCTGTTCCGGACGTTCTAAACAACCAATTCTCATAGTTTTTAGCCGTACCCTTATCCTACTCCTCCTCTGTTCCTCTGGTGATATAGAGGTGAATCCAGGCCCTGCAGTGCCTAGCTCCACTCCTATTCCCCAGGCGCTCTCTTTTGATGACTTCTGTAACCGTAATAGCCTTGGTTTCTTGCATGTTACCATTAGAAGCCTCCTCAAGTTTGTTTTATTCACTGCTTTAGCACACTCTGCCAACCCGGATGTTCTAGCCGTGTCTGAATCCTGGCTTAGGAAGACAACCAAAAATTGTGAAATCTCCATCCCTAACTACAACATTTTCAGACAAGATAGAACGGCCAAAGTGGGCGGTGTTGCAATCTACTGCAAAGATAGCATGCAGAGTTCTGTCCTACTATCCAGATCTGTATCCAAACAATTTGAACTTCTACTTTTAAAAATCCACCTCTCTAAAAACAAGTCTCTCACCGTTGCCGCCTGCTATAGACCACCCTCTGGCCCCAGCTGTGCTCTGGACACCATATGTGAACTGATTGCCCCCCATCTATCTTCAGAGCTCGTGCTGCTAGGTGACCTAAACTGGAACATGCTTAACACCCCAGCCATCCTACAATCTAAGCTTTATCAATGAACCTACCAGGTACCACCCCAAAACCGTAAACACGGGCATCCTCATAGATATCATCCTAACCAACTTGCCTTCTAAATACACCTATGCTGTTTTCAACCAATATCTCAGCGATCACTGCCTCATTGCCTGCATCCGTAATGGGTCAGAGGTCAAACGACCTCCACTCATCACTATCAAACACTCCCTGAAACACTTCAGTGAGCAGGCCTTTCTAATCGACCTGGCCGGGGTATCCTGGAAGGATATTGTTCTCATCCCGTCAGTAGAGGATGCCCGGTTATTTAAAAAGAAATGCCTTCCTCACCATCTTAAGTATGCCCCATTCAAGAAATTGAGAACCAGGAACAGATATAGCCCTTGGTTCTCTCCAGACCTGACTGCCCTTAACCAACACAAAAACATCCTATGGCATTCTGCATTAGCATCGAACAGCCCCTGTGATATGCAACTTTTCAGTGAAGCTAGACACCAATATACACAGGCAGTTAGAAAAGCCAAGGCTAGCTTTTTCAAGCAGAAATTTTCTTCCTGCAACACAAACTCAAAAAAGTTCTGGGACACTGTAAAGTCCATGGAGAATAAGAACACCTCCTCCCAGCTGCCCACTGCACTGAGGATAGGAAACACTGTCACCACCGATAAATCCACTATAATTGAGAATTTCAATAAGATTTTTCTACGGCTGGCCATGCTTTCCACCTGGCTACCCCTACCCCGGTCAACAGCACTGCACCGCCCACAGCAACTCGCCCAAGCCTTCCCCATTTCTCCTTCTCCCAAATCCAGTCAGCTGATGTTCTGAAAGAGCTGCAAAATCTGGACCCCTACAAATCAGCCGGGCTAGACAATCTGGACCCTTTCTTTCTAAAACTATCTGCCGAAATTGTTGCAACCCCTATTACTAGCCTGTTCAACCTCTCTTTCATGTCGTCTGAGATTCCCAAAGATTGGAATGCAGCTGCGGTCATCCCCCTCTGCAAAGGGGGGACACTCTTGACCTATAACTATCCTACCCTGCCTTTCTAAGGTCTTCGAAAGCCAAGTCAACAAACAGATTACCGACCATTTCGAATCCCACCATACCTTCTCCGCTATGTAATCTGGTTTCAGAGCTGGTCATGGGTGCACCTCAGCCACTCTCAAGTTCCTAAACAATATCTTAACCACCACTGATAAAAAAACAATACTGTGCGGCCATATTCATTGACCTGGCCAAGGCTTTCGACTCTGTCAATCACCACATCCTCATCGGCAGACTCGATAGCCTTGGTTTCTCAAATGATTGCCTCGCCTGGTTCACCAACTACTTCTCTGATAGAGTTCAGTGTGTCAAATCGGAGGGCCTGTTGTCCGGGCCTCTGGCAGTCTCTATGGGGGTGCCACAGGGATCAATTCTTGGACAGACTCTCTTCTCTGTATACATCAATGATGTCGCTCTTGCTGCTGGTGAGTCTCTGATCCACCTCTACACAGACGACACCATTCTGTATACCTCTGGCCCTTCTTTGGACACTGTGTTAACAACCCTCCAGATGAGCTTCAATGCCATACAACTCTCCTTCTGGGGCCTCCAATTGCTCTTAAATACAAGTAAAACTAAATGCCCTCGCTTCATACTCGTCGCCAAACGCACTGGCTCCAGGTCATCTACAAGACCCTGCTAGGTAAAGTCCCCCCTTATCACAGCTCACTGGTCACCATAGCAGCACCCACCTGTAGCACGTGCTCCAGCAGGTATATTTCTCTGGTCACCCCCAAAACCAATTCTTCCAATGGCCGCCTCTCCTTCCAGTTCTCTGCTGCCAATGACTGGAACGAACTACAAAAATATCTGAAACTGGAGACACTTATCTCCCTCACTAGCTTTAAGCACCAGCTGTTAGAGCAGCTCACAGATTACTGCACCTGTACATAGCCCATCTATAATTTAGCCCAAACAACTACCTCTCCCCCTACTGTATTTATTTTGCTCCTTTACACCCCATTATTATTTTATCTCTACTCTGCACATTCTTCCACTGCAAATCTACCATTCCAGTGTTTTACTTGCTATATTGTATTTACTTCACCACCATGGCCTATTTATTGCCTTTACCTCCCTTATCTCACCTTACTTGCTCACATTGTTTATAGACTTATTTTTCTACTGTATTATTGACTGTATGTTTGTTTTACTCCATTTGTAACTCTGTGTTGTTGTATATGTCGAACTGCTTTGCTTTATCTTGGCCAGGTCGCAATTGTAAATGAGAACTTGTTCTCAACTTGCCTACCTGGTTAAATAAAGGTGAGATAAATAAAATAAAATATAAAATTCACTGTAAGGTGACCGATAAATCCAATACGTGTTGTATTCGGCGCATGTGACAAATACAATTGGATTTGATTTGAAAATTGTTAAACAAATCCAAATATATGTTAGATTTTAGATTCTTCAAAGTATCCACCCTTTGCCTTGATGACAGCTTTAAAAACTCTTGGCATTTTCTCAACCAGCTTCATAATAAATGCTTTTCCAACAGTCTTGAAGAAGTTTCCATATATGCTGAGTCTTCTTTTCCTTCACTCTGCGGTCCAAGGTCCCAAACCGTCTAAATTGGGTTGAGGTCGGGTGATTGTGGAGGCCAGGTCATCTGATGCAACACTCCATCACGCTCCTTGGTCAAATAGCCCTTACACAGCTGGAGGTCTGTTTTGGGTCATTGTCCTGTTGAAAAACAAATGATAGTCCCACTAAGTGCAAACCAGATGGGATGGCGTATCGCTGCCAAATTCTGTGGTAGCCATGCTGGCTAAGCGTGCCTTGAATTTTTTTTATAAATCACAGACAATGTCACCAGCAAAGCACCCCACACCATCACACCTCCTCCTCCAGGCTTCACGGTGGAGATCATCACCTACCCTACTCTTACAAAGACATGGCGGTTGGAACCAAAACTCTCAAATTTGGACTCATCAGACCAAAAGACAGTTTTCCACTGGTCTAATGTTTCTTGGCCCAAGATATGATTTTCTTCTTATTGGTGTCCTTTAGTAGTGGTTCCTTTACAGCAATTTGAGCATGAAGTCCTGATTCACACGGTCTCCTCTGAACAGTTGATGTTAAGATGTGTCTGTTACTTGAACTCTGTGAAGCATTTATTTGGGCTGCAATCTGAGGTGCAGTTAAGTCTAATAAACTTATGCTCTGCAACAGAGGTAACTCTGAGTCTTCCTTTCCTGTGGCGGTCCACGTGAGAGCCAGTTTCATCATGCCACTTGATGGTTTTTGCGACTGCAAAGGAACTTTCAAAGTTGTTGACATTTTCTGGATTGACTTACCTTCATGTCTTAAAGTAATGATGGACTGTCATTTCTCTTTGTTTACTTGAGCTGTTCTTGCCATAATATGGTATTTTACCAATAGGGCTATCATCTGTATACCACCCCTACCTTGTTACAACACAACTGACTGGCTCAAACGCATTAAGAAGGACAGAAATTCCACAAATTAACTTTAAACAAAGTCACACATGTTAATTGAAATGCATTCCAGGTGACTACCTCATAAGCTGGTTGAGAGAATGCCAAGAGTGTGAAAAACTGTCATCAAGGCAAAGGGTGGCTACTTTGAAGAATCTCAAATATAAAATATATTTTGATTTGTTGAAAACCTTTTTGGTTACTACATGACTCCACATTGGGGTGGCAGGGTAGCCTAGTGGTTAGAGTGTTGGACTCGTAACCGGAAGGTTGCAAGTTCAAACCCCTGAGCTGACAAGGTACAAATCTGTCGTTCTGCCCCTGAACAGGCAGTTAAACCACTGTTCCTAGGCCGTCATTGAAAATAAGAATTTGTTCTTAACTGACTTGCCTAGTTAAATAAAGGTAAAAAAAATATATTTAAAAAATATGTGTAGCTTCCTAGTTTTGATGTCTTCAATATTCTACAATATAGAAAATAGTAAAAATAAAGAAAAATCCAGAAATCAGTAGGTGTCTCTGAACTTTTGACTGGTACTTATATTGTTCTGTTAAATATATGCATTTAGTTCGATTTGAAATTATATATTACCCCTTTTGATTAGCTGATGAAATCTGATTAGCTATTTTGATTGTGAAGTTAATCAGAGAAGCAGCTCGCCGCTTATTCCTGTATTCCCATATCCGCATATCTTAGAATGAACAATAACTGTGTCTCTTACCGACAGCCTTGAGGGAGGCATACTTATTGAGCTCTTTCCCAGGTTGCTGTTGCTCATAGGGGCTAGTGATCTGTCCCAGGGAAGGGTAGGGGTGGGGAGGAGACCCTAAGCCTGGCATTAGTGATGATCCTGGACCCACACTGTTCATCTGGTTAGCCTCTGTAGGGAGAGAAAGAGAAAGATGGCAGGTGTCAGTTTGGCAGAAAAAGTAAAAAATGTAATTAAATATTGATGTTCCATCTGAGTGATTGAGATTATGGGCCCATATAAATGCTACAATGTATTTAGAAGTGAGTAAATTCGATTGTGCACTGTTGTATTGTTTTCCCACTTAAGTGAGGTAATATTCTTTACATTTTACTGCAGTGGGCTAAATCAGGGTCACACAGTGCTTCGGACTTACTACAAAACCTAGAATACATAATATAGAATGCCCACCCCAACTCACACCCTGACCAAACTAAAACAGAGACATAAAAAAAGGAACTAAGGTCAGGACGTGACATATCAGCAGTATTTTTGAAATCAGTGATTCTTCCTTCCTGTCAGTGGTGAGATGTAAGATCTGGTGTCTCCCAGGAAAGCTGTGGAAGTCGAGACCTGCTAGACCCCATGTAGGCAGCTTACACAATCTCATTGACCTGCCAACACAATTGTTATAGTCTCTTCATGTTAGCCCTGGGATACAAATCATTAACCATCCATCGCTCCAAGCTAGATGGCCCCTCTAGCCAGCTCACTGTGCTAATCCTCTCCCAATCGAATCTCTTTGGTTTCCTCCAAACAAGCCTCAGCCAAAACCAACAGCAGCGTAGCTCAGCCCCCAGCTGATATGTCTCTCAATAGGCATGATCGAAATCAATTTGACAGATGGATAAGAATGGACAGAGGTAATTGCTTCAGATCCTTGGTAACATTGCACCCTGTGCTGGTTGGCCCTCCCTGGGGACTCAGCTGGAGAGAGAGAGTGTGATGACTGCTCTTTATAAAATGGTACTAATCTAGCATCCAGCATCCAGACATCTGCTTAATTGAGAAGTGCATGGAACCATGGCAAATTGACTGGCCCCCTGCCTGCTGGCATGGCAGAACAACCAGATGTTGTGGGCATCATTTTCAACTGGCCCCGCAGGACCCAAAGGAGGTCAGAAGACAGCAGACTGCACCCATGGCCAGGTGTCAGTTTGGGGGACGGTGAATGCCACCTTAATAACTCTAGCAATACTACAGTAGCTATCTACAGTAGAATATCAATAACGTAAAGTTAACTAATAGCTCAATATTGATATTGTGTGTAATAGCAGAGTTCTATAAAATGCATTCGCCCAGTTTGGCTGTAGCAGTTTTTGATTGGTAAAGGTAATACTGTACATCCATTCAGCCCATGTTGTTGTTGTATCCGTATTCATGTTGCACATGTAAACATAAGTCTCTTCCATTACTGATGTCCACAGCCCACTGTGAGGAACAATACCAGGACCTTGAGAGAGTAGAGTCATTGTAGTAGACATTGTAAGTGACCATAAACTGCTGCTTGGGCATGTAGAGAACACTAATGAGTTTTCAAAGTACAAGCAATCTGTTGAGCAGCGGATTGAACCTATGGCACGAAATGCTGTTAGTAACAATAGCTTCCTATGTATGACCACATATTCAACAAGTAAAATAGAATGGTCCAGCACTGCTTGAAGGTCTGGATTCATTCGAAGGCTACTACAAATTGTTAATATCATCTGTTAGAAAATGGGAAAATAATGATCTGACTACAGTCTACAATCGTTTTGATTTTCACAGCACCATCAATAAGTAACTGAGTAATATAGAAGCAATATTAAGCAACTGTTTATTATTATTATGATTTTTATTTTATTTTTTATTTCACCTTTATTTAACCAGGTAGGCTAGTTGAGAACATGTTCTCATTTGCAACTGCGACCTGGCCAAGATAAAGCATAGCAGTGTGAACAGACAACACAGAGTTACACATGGAGTAAACAATTAACAAGTCAATAACACAGTAGAAAAAAAGGGGGGAGTCTATAAACATTGTGTGCAAAAGGCATGAGGAGGTAGGCGAATAATTACAGATTAACACTGGAGTGATAAATGATCAGATGGTCATGTACAGGTAGAGATATTGGTGTGCAAAAGAGCAGAAAAGTAAATAAATAAAAACAGTATGGGGATGAGGTAGGTGAAAATGGGTGGGCTATTTACCAATAGACTATGTACATGATTAATCAAAAGACATAGGTTGTTCTATTATTATTTATAGTGAACAAGTATTCCATTAAAAAGAGTAAATGAAAAGGAGTTAACTTGACTGTACCTTTGAGACTGAGATAAATGAAGAACTATAAACGTCTGCTTTAGAAAATAGAGATGACAACCTCCAGTTCATTACTCATCTCACAGATGTGAACGTTCAGTAGTAGAGGACTGGCACCATTTACTCCAGTGTGAATGCTTTTTTAATATATAATTGTTGTGTTCTTACTACGACACAAACAGTAATAAATTATACTTGAAAGAGCGATAACGTTGACATGACTTTATCGTTCAAACTCAAGTTCAAGCACCGTGCATTAATGCACAGGCGCAGTACTCAATTAGTATCAATGCTCTAGGTTCCTCAATAACAACATACAGTAGTGCCTATGATAAAAGCGGTATAATAGTATCACAATATATCATACTTAACAAGGATTCCAGAATTCAATCATATCTGCAGTGTGACCACCCTCCTTTCCCTAGTCATGATGATCAAAACAGGCTGTCAACTTGTAAGTTACACATAATAACTGGCCGTGATCGATGGCATATTTGCGGAGGCACACTGAGGCCACTTAATTAACAACTAAACGACTCCTTTTGCAAGTCAACAAGTCAACATTTTCTGAGAGCAGATTTCTCTGGCAAGTTTACACTTCAGTAGATTGGGAGGAAAAAAAGGTGAAAAGGACATACAATCCCCCATTACTTATGCCCCAAATCTTACCAAGCAGTTCGCATAATAGGACTCACATCTTGTTTTAACTGTATGCTACTGTACACCTGCATCTCTCTGCTGCACTGATTGTATGAGGGGAGAATACAGACATGACGATCACTGAGTAGACAACATCAATGTTTGTAATGTTTGAAATTATTAAATACAGACTAAGTCAAATAAAATGTCTTATCTGTAAGATCTGTTGCATTATAATACCTCATTTTATTGTTGCCATGCAACGTCTAATCAGGCACACACACCACAGTGTGAAAAGCAAAGAGCCTATTTTGCTCGGTTTCATGTTAGTTAGTTGATAAGGAGGTCAGTGGATGTGGAACCCTGTTTTTCAGTGCTGCAACTAGTACAAAATATTCCATTCTAATTAGCTCCACAGCTAATATACTAAATACATTTGCATTTACACATTTAGCTGAACACTATCATCTGCTTTGGACAGTGGACAATGAGCCGTGAAAGAAATGGATAAAAAGAAAATCAAATCTAGGCTAAAATGGTTCTGTCTGACGGTGAAAAGACTGATGCCAAGTGGACTGAAATAGATGTTCTGATTTTAAACAGGGTCTTGGTAGCAATGACCATTCGTCAGGGAAGAGATGTCAGCTATCGCTGAAATGTCACCAGAGCTTTTGTTCTCCTCGTCTTCCTGGCTGGCAGGCAGTTTGATTGGATTCTTCTAGTCTATTTTTCCCAGACAGTTACTTAATGAATATGCCAGCTTTAGTTACGCATGCTTCCTGGCTCATGACTCAGCAGCAGCCACTGGAAGGTTTCTTTTCTCCAGATGATGAACACAATCATCGCTGGATCTACAGGTCCGAAAGGCTGAAGGCAGCAGCGATGTAAGCAAAGATGTCTAGTCGGACTAGTCTGACAGCCAGGCCAAGAGAGCTGTAGCCAACAGCAGGTGCACTAATCAATTTTGGTTGGAGAGGAAAGAAAAATATGTTTCATGATAAGAAAAGTTGCATGATCTTTCAGATGTTCAGAACCAAAATGTAGGAATGGATAGCTTGAACTCAATTTATCCCCAGAAAAATACAGCATCAACAGCAAAGAAAATTGCAGTTCGAAATCAACTTTTGTTTACTGAAAATAAATTATGAAGTTGATCCTTTGTGTTTAATTTCATGCTTATCCACAGGGGAATAAATATGAAGAATGGGAAAAGTTCATAGATACTACTCTAGCAACTTGCCCACCAGATTTGGACCTAAAGGTTCCCTGAGGGCTACTGACTATGATAATCAGAAACTTTGGAAATTCTTTTGAAATACTACACTGCCTTCTGGAAAAAATATTCCTCCTGCTGCTCAGTGGTCCCAACAGGAGACGATTCAGGAACAACAGGGGAGTAGAGCTTTCAACAGAGGTCTGGAGGGACCCCAGCATGAATGAATGATGATTGTTGAAACGTTCCAGTGTTTTCTGTGGAAAAGGACAAGGGTTTAAAGAGGAAGAGACCATTGCACAGAACTACAATGTACTTTAAAAAGAGGAGAAAATGCTTTTGAATGGAGAATAAGGGAAGATGTTTATTTTACTTAGCGAGTCCAATTAATATGAAAGAGGATAGTGTAGCAAGAGTTAAAAAGTGGGAGGAGGGCAGTGGGAGAATAAGGTCAGGGACAGGAGGCGTGAACCAAACATGAAACAACTGTCAGCACCACTTCAAAAGGACTACTGTACTCTCCTCTCCCACTGAAAAATAAAAGATGGTACAAGTATAATATTCTAACTTTTTTAACAAGTATAAACTTTTAGCTGTTCAGAGTCCACTATGCCATGGTGCAGCCTCTCCATGATAATAAAAATGTAATAATAGTGAAATAGGCTAATTAGAGGCTAATTTCCCACCGGTCAAATAGATGTTTCCGTGCTGTGCTAATTACTTTGTAAAAGACCATGAAATGATCCGTGTTGCCTCATTAAAAGACATAGAGGGAAGCTTATAGGTATGGTTCTGTGACTAGGTGAAAACAATGAGTGGTTTTTAAGAATCATTGTTCTCTGAAATGACCCCACCTCTGGAAATCTGGAAATCTGAAGTACAAGCTGTTACTTTTGCATTGAGCTGCTAATTTAAGGAGTAATACATCTGTCAATCCATTGTCTGTGTACAATGGATAAAATCCCATTTCATCTGCCAGACATTGGTCCTCTTTACACACGACTCCTTCTAAATTACTGGAGTCCCACTTCAATTCACTTTCCATCTGTCTGCCACTGGCAAAAAGTGGTACATTTGTTCAAACTTTTGTAAGGTTAAAGACTCAAAGGTTGTTGCAGGAGTAAGTGAATCAACACTACAGACACAGATACCTTTCAAGAACTCATAAAAAATGCAAGAGTGTATTTTGGGAGCTGGATGCCCCAAAGGGATGGATGGTACACTGAGAAGGACACTCTCATTCACAGGTTATTTACAATTGGGGAGTGAAAGTCTGCATAAGGTTTAGTCCTAAGACCTCCAATAACATATACAGTATCATTTATTAGCAATACTTCATCATATTTGATGCACGCTTGTAGTTTCATCAGCTGTTTTGGCATTGCTTTGCTGCATTGAAATATTTCAGATTCAATAAGCATGTACAGAAAATAACCTAATACAGTATTTGCATACTTCCAATATACCTACTGCAAGGAATGTGATTTCAATACTTTGCACAGTTTGTCAGTATTTGATGTTGATTTTCACAAATTAATTTGTCTAGAATAGTCAGTGTGACATTTAACATTGAGCCTCTCGCAGAAACCTACCTCTGCTAGACGGATTTACAGGGTATTAGACAGTGCGCAAGAAGAAAGTCAGTCAGTCACTCTTATTTGTCCTGATGGAAGAAGTATATATTCCATGTAAATGTGTGTCTAGCCCCTTGGCTTTTCTTCTTTATACTCACAAAGGTTGGACAAGCTGAGAGATTAATAGCCAGGCCTTGAAGATAGATGAGAAAAACATTTGACTCACCAGGGTAAATCATGACTTGACGGGTCATTTTATAGGTTGAATTTCCTCAGTAATTTACATAAAATAGGCATATGCAGGGATGGAGCATAACTGATCTGGGTGCAGATGATGGCATAAAAACAGTATCTGAATTCCTACAGACTGAGGAAAGCCATTGTCTGTGTAATCCAATCTGACAGGTGGAGCTCACTGTGAGTTAAAAGCAGCAGAAGAATCAATAACGCCTCCTCTCTTCTCCTCTCTCGGAGCATTGTTCACTCCTTCTCTGTGCTCTACCTGCTTCCATTACCTTAAATTCATACGCATTCATCAGCTCACCTCTGAAATGTAGCCTACGCTTCCAGACTCGGGAGTGTTATTGAGGGCGACACTTCACTTTGTAAATGTTGGTGTTTATGGCTTGATTGGCAAACTAGGTGAACAGGTTTCTCTCCAGAGGCAAGTTTGACTACGCCAACTAAGTAATGGAATCTCCAACTTACAATGGCCTGTCTCCATAGTTCATACATTAACCAGTTGGCAACACCCACATGAGCAACAGTTCATACTCCCATTATTTATCTGCTGAGGGAGAACAGGCTCTACTGCACTCACAAAAAGCCTGCATGAAATTAACATTTAATGAATTTATATGCCGGCACTATGTAAATCTAATGTATAAGCTTTGTCTTTTTTAATTACTGAATGAAATTGACGTTCCCCTATGCTAAGAGTATATTGGATGGTCAACACAGTTATTCTGTCAAACGTATGAATTACAGTGACACCATTGTGCTTTATGAATGGATAATTCAGTAAACAGTTAGGTAAAAATACAAGCACAGAATAACGATTTGCAAAAGGTACATTAAATATAGATAAAACATATTCACTATTTTGTGCATTAAGATGTATGTGCTGTGGTCTGGGTGAACTACTTAAAACCCTGTATGATGGTGGGTTTGTGTGCACTATTTGTGATAATGGTAATCTCCATGCCACCAGCTGGGTCAAAGTTGTCCATGCATGGAAGCGTGTGTTTCAGTCGTCTATAGAACAGACACAAATGTGACTTCTACACAATAAATAATATGCCCATAGCAATGCAAAAGCTAATCACTATCTGCTCATCCAAGTGCTTGAATATTGCCTTGTGCTACTTATGGTACATTAAATAAATTAGTTTAGACAAGAGAGAACTTCATTTGTATTCCATTAGTTGGAGTAAACCCTCATCTCACTTTTTAACCTTGTTGTATCAAGCTTCTCTTCTCAGCCTGCGAGCTTGACAAGGTGTTATCATTCATGTCAGGTACCAACAAACATATGGAACTACAGTTTTGGTATGCAGCACCGGTATTTTTAAAGGAGGTTTGGCCCTTAGGCGGAAGCTTAACTAAAGTGTCTCAAAATGATCACAGCATTCTTTTGTCTAAAACCATTCATCAAGGCAAATATAAAAAGGAAGAGGAGATACAAAATGCCCTGTTAAAAAACAGGCATGTAACTGGATATATATGTTTTGTAACCATTGTCCATTCATCGTTGTAGGTAGTAGTAACCCATTTAAATACAGTTTCCTGTGACACCGTCTTGTGGGGAAAAGGACTGCCAGACCGTCCGGCCGTGTGTGTTGGCAGCAAGGGAGAACTTTATTCTCTTCGGCTGGCTGCCTAGAGAGAAAAGAGGCCAAGTGGCCACAGGTGCCCCTTGCTCACATAGGCAGGCCTGGAGGAGAGAGACAGGACAGTGCGTGTGGCCAAGATGGCCCCAGCAGCACACAGGACAGAAGTTGAGTGTAGCCTAGACGCCAGCCAGCCACCCACCCAGAGGAGAGGCAACTAGAGGAGAGGAGAGGGAACTAGAACAAAGCCCTGTCTGTCTGAGAGGATTGTGTCATCTGTGACGGCTGACACGTGTGAGAACTCCCTCTGGACCATTTCACTCAGTGCCAACCAGGCACCCACAACCCCTACAATAGAGGCAGTATCCATCCTAGGGAAGCAGCCCTGGCATGGGTACACTTGGCAGTGCCAGACATGGCTAGGGGACGAGGAGGAGAACAGACACACTACTCTACCCCCTGCCCAGAAGTTGGTGAAAGAGACAGAAGCAAAACGCCAGGGAGAAAATAACCATTTTAGTGGAGCTGTTGTGCAGTCAAAATAACTACAGTCCTCCCGACAATGTATTCTCAAGGCTATAATCTCAGGGATATAGCGGACTATATTCTGTATACAGGGTACAGGATTGTGTCATGTGTTTCTGAAGGCTTTTTCTGTTGATTGGGAGAAAGGACACTGTATGCTAACAGGCTTTGTTGTTCTATTGTAATATCTGTCCGTTGTAGCTAGTTGATCTAATGTTACAAATCCATCTGTGCTGCCCTGTTTTCCTGAATCTCACATACTACTGCAGCTGAACAAGGGGAGTAATCGCCTGAACGCTTACCAACCAACTGAAGAGGGCTCAGTCACATAGCCAGTGCTGCTGTTCCTGCCGATGCAATTATTTACCTCTCATGTCCAGTTGACAAAATTAGATCCTTGTGTGTGTGTGTGTGTGTGTGTGTGTGTGTGTGTGTGTGTGTGTGTGTGTGTGTGTGTGCGTGCGTGCGTGCGTGCGTGCGTGCGTGCGTGCGTGCGTGCGTGCGTGCGTGAATACGCGCGTGTATATGAAAGCCATACCTTGATGTCCTCAAATACATCAAAACGACAGTGACGGTGATAGATTTTCCTGTGTGTGAAAACAGAGCACAACCTATTTTGTTGCAACCAGATGCAAAGCTGGTATGAAAATGTAAATAACATGGGAGGTATGTTGTTGTACAACTGAGGCATTATCTACAAAGAGAGAACTACCAGACCCAGTAGAGATGTAATGCTAGTGTACTACAATGACTGAAGGTTGACGGGGTATTACTATGCTGCTCCTGAACTCAAAGTGCTGCTCCTGAACTCAAAGTGCTGCTCCTGAACTCAAAGTGCTGCACCTGAACTCAAAGTGCTGCTCCTGAACTCAAAGTGCTGCTCCTGAACTCAAAGTGCTGCACCTGAACTCAAAGTGCTGCTCCTGAACTCAAAGTGCTGCTCCTGAACTCAAAGTGCTGCTCCTGAACTCAAAGTGCTGCACCTGAACTCAAAGTGCTGCACCTGAACTCAAAGTGCTGCTCCTGAACTCAAAGTGCTGCACCTGAACTCAAAGTGCTGCTCCTGAACTCAAAGTGCTGCTCCTGAACTCAAAGTGCTGCTCCTGAACTCAAAGTGCTGCTCCTGAACTCAAAGTGCTGCTCCTGAACTCAAAGTGCTGCACCTGAACTCAAAGTGCTGCTCCTGAACTCAAAGTGCTGCTCCTGAACTCAAAGTGCTGCACCTGAACTCAAAGTGCTGCTCCTGAACTCAAAGTGCTGCACCTGAACTCATGGTGCTGCTCCTGAACTCAAAGTGCTGCTCCTGAACTCAAAGTGCTGCTCCTGAACTCAAAGTGCTGCTCCTGAACTCATGGTCTCCTGGACTAATAAAGTCGGGTGGTTTTGAGGTTGTAAGATGCATGGTTGTGATTGTTTGGGTTTCTATTCTGACAATGACCATTTCTTTCCCAAAGTATCCATTTGTTACAAGAAACGTCTGGTCGTCTGTTGACATGAACTAACTCTGTCTTTGCTGACCTAGTAACAATTACAAAAGAGTAATGGAAGAACAGTAATTTTCACAAACACTATGACAAGCATTGTATGGTCAAAAACGGCAATATATTTTTCATATTTTTCCTATGGTATTGTAGATTGTGGATACTATGATGCCAATGATGCACTAATAATGCTCATGATCGAACATGGGCTGTGCTTCATCTACATTTAAATCTGTTTATAAATGTAGATATTCATCATTTAGCTGGGAGAGAACTTAAACACTTACCACTTAAGAGGGGTTTGCCAGCACTTACCAACAAAGAAAAGATGACCAAAGAACCCTCATTAAAGGGTAAGTGAAGAAAGACCCTTTTGAAGCTGTGACCATTCTCAGTGGACATTAATATTAATATTACATTACTTCTGATGTGTTAGAACACCCAACAGGGCCCTCTGTGTCATTCCCCAATCACCAGCAAGCATGGCAGCAGAGTATCCTGAGTGGTGTGAGGATGTTCAGAACAAGTGATCTAAGGTATCTGCAGTAACCCCCCATGTTATTGACCTACTAAAAAATGCCATTAGGCAGTCCGAAAATAAATCCTTGTCATTGGTCATACATGAGGGCATTGGGTATCTGATCGGCAGCCTGGTATATGATAAACCTACAACTTACTTTTAAAATACATTGTTGAACGTGGTGTGTTGTTTTAATGTTCTGTACAGGGAGGGATTCATGTTCATCTTTTTCTGATGACATTTTGCTGTAGGTTTAAATGTAGCTTACTAATAGCTATACTGTGACCCGTCAGTGAGGCAGCCATAGGCCACAGTGCTGAAGCTCCCATCCCATCGCTAGCTGCTCCTGAACCTCTAATTTCCACCACCTACCTGTCAACATGTCGGCTGGCTGGTAATGAACAGATCATTATTCCAGGAGGGGGCACGGAAGAAAAAAAGGGGTCTCTGTTTAAAGAATGATTCATTATTCGCCTGACATGGCAGCACCAAGAACGCCTGAATTCATTAAAGTGAATAATAATCATTTCAGCTGAAGGAGAAAAGTCATCTCGTAGGCATACCTTGAGGTACAGTAGGCTTGATGTTCAGGGTACTATATGCCTGTGACAACCAGGCAGACGTTTTCTGAAAGATACTACCTTGTCCACACATTTCCGTACTCTACTTTTGGCGGGTTTAGATGTAAGAGGGGAAAGTGGAAGCGTTAACCCAAGAAAATGCTTATTCTAGAGTTGATGTGTTGAAAACGAAGAACTATGCTGCCTATTAGGAATGTTCATTCATTCTTAGTATTTCCCTCAAAGCATGATTATTATGATATTTAAGGGTGCCTCAAATGTCTATATGTATAGTTCTCCTCAGGGGAATTTCCCCAGATAAAAGTTCATTTGTATCAGTTCAATCTGAAGTTGTAAGGGGCAGAAGAAAATCAGTGCCAGCACAATTGTGTGAGATTGCCATGGATAAAGGCATGCACAATCCTATAGGAGTTGACAGTGGAACTGCAAACTGCAAGTGTATAATCAGGTCATTTTTCCACTGTGGGGAAATTAATTCAAAGTCAGATATAATGTATTCTGCATCTTAAGTTAGTGTAATTCAACAATAATCACTTTTCTGCTCCTATCTTTTATTACCTACAACAGCAAAAGTCCATGGACAGGCCATTTGGTCGTCATACCTTTGTTTCCATGGAGATGTCATGCATATTGGCACCATATGTATTAGTTCCATCATATGACATAAGGGAATCAGAATGGAAACCACCTGAGCCTTCAGAAAGTGTTCAGACCCCTTGACTTTATCCATGTTTTATTGTGTTACAGCCTGAATTAAATTCATATTTTATTTGATATATTAATCACATTTTGTATGGTGTATCAATACATCCAGGAACTACAAAGATACAGGTGTCCTTTCAAACTCAGTTGAGAAAGAGGAAAGAAACCGCTAGGGGATTTCACTATGAGGCCAAGTGTGACTTTATAACAGTAACAGAGTTTAGGAGAAAACGGATCAACAACATTTCAGTTACTCCACAATGCTAACCTAAATAACAAAGAAGGAAGCCTGTACAGATTACAAATATTCCAAAACATGCATCCTGTTCGCATTAAGGAGCTAAAGTAAAACTGCAAATAATGTGTCACAAAAATGTACTTTATGTCCTGAATACAAAATGTTATGCTTGGGGGAAATCCAACACATCACTGAGTACCACTCTTCATATTTTCAAGCATGGTGAAGGCTGCATTATGTTATGGGTATGCTTGTAATCGGTAAAGACAATTGAGTTTTTGGGATAAAAATAAATAAATGGAATTGAACTTAGCACAGGCAAAGTCCTAGAGGAAAACCTGGTTCAGTCTGCTTTCCAAAAGACATGGGGAGACAAATTCACCTTTCAGCAAGACAATAACCTAAAACACAAGGCCAAATATACACTGGAGTTACTTACCAAGATTACATTAAATGTTCCTTAGTGGCCTAGTTACAGTTTTGACTTTAATCGGCTTGAAAATCTATGGCAAGACTTGAAAATTGCAGTCTATCCATGATCAACAACCAACTCGACAGAGCTTGAAGAATATTAAAAAGAATCATGTGCAAGTATTGTGCAATCATGGTGTGCAAAGTTCTTAGAGACTGACCCAGAAAGACGGACAGCTGCAATCGCTGCCAAAGGTAATTCCAACATGTATTGTGTCAGGGGTGTGAATACCTACAGTTGAAGTTGGAAGTTAACATACTGTCACGTTCTGACCTTAGTTCTTTTGTTATGTCTTTGTTTTAGTATGGTCAGGGAGTGAGTTGGGTGGGTTATCTATGTTCCCTTTTCTATGTTGTGTTTTGTGTTTGGCCTGGTATGGTTCTCAATCAGAGGCAGGTGTCGTTAGTTGTCTCTGATTGAGAATCATACTTAGGGAGCCTTTTCCACTTGTGTTTCGTGGGTGATTATTTTCTGTTCTGTGTTTTGCTTCACCGTTCAAGACTGTTCGTGTTTGTCGTTTTATTGTTTTTGTTCAAGTGTTCAGTATTAAATAATATATGGACACCTACCATGCTGCGCATTGGTCTGACATTTCCTACTTACTCCTCGTCTGAGGAGGACGAAGACAAGCGTTACACATACACCTTAGACAAATACATTTAAACTCAGTTTTTCACAATTCCTGACATTTAATCCTAGTCAGTTAGGATCACCACTTTATTTTAAGAATGTGAAATGTCAGAATAATAGTAGAGAGAATGATTTATTTAAGCTTTTATTTATTTGATCACATTCCCAGTGGGTCAGAAGTTTACATACACTCAATTAGTATTTGTTAGCATTGCCTTTAAATTGTTTAACTTGGGTCAAACGTTTTGGGTAGCCTTCCTCAAGCTTCCCACAATAAGTTGGGTGAATTTTGGCCCATTCCTCCTGACAGAGCTGGTGTAACTGAGTCAGATTTGTAGGCCTCCTTGCTCGCACACGCTTTTTCAGTTCTGCCCACAAATGTTCTATAAGATTGAGGTCTGGGTTTTGTGATGGCCACTCCAATATCTTGACTTTGTTGTCCTTAAGCCATTTTGCCACAACTTTGGAAGTATGCTTGGGGTCATTGTCCATTTGGAATACCCATTTGTGACCAAGCTTTAACTTTCTGACTGATGTCTTGAGATGTTGCTTCAATACATCCACATAATGTTCCTACCTCATGATGCCATCTATTTTGTGAAGTGCACCAATCCCTCCTGCAGCAAAGCACCCCCACAACATGATGCTGCCACCCCCTGTGCTTCATGGTTGGGATGGTTTTCTTCGGCTTGCAAGCCTCCCCCTTTTTCCTCGAAACATAAAGATGGTCATTATGGCCAAATAGTTCTATTTTTGTTTCATCAGACCAGAGAACATTTCTCCAAAAAGCACGATCTTTGTACCCATGTGCAGTTGCAAACCGTAGTCTGTCTTTTTTATGGCGGTTTTGGAGCAGTGGCTTTTTCCTTGCTGAGCGGCCTTTCAGGTTATGTCGATATAGGACTCGTTTTACTGTGGATATAGATACTTTTGCACCTGTTTCCTCCAGCATCTTCATAAGGTCCTTTGCTGTTGTTCTGGGATTGATATACTGTACACTTTTCAAACCAAAGTATGTTCATCTCTAGGAGACAGAACACGTCTCCTTCCTGAGCGGTATGACGGCTGGATGGTCCCATGGTGTTTATACTTGCGTACTATTGTTTGTACAGATGAATGTGGTATCTTCAGCCATTTGGAAATTGCTCCCAAGGATGAACCAGACTTGTGGAGGTCTACAATTTTGTTTCTGAGGTCTTGGCTGATTTCTTTTGACTTTCTCATGATGTCAAGAAAAGAGGCACTGAGTTTGAAGGTAGGCCTTGAAATACATCCACATGTACACCTCCAATTGACTCAAATGATGTAGATTAGCCTATCAGAAACTTCTAAAGCTATGAATTCATTTTCTGGAATTTTCCAAGCTGTTTAAAGGCACAGTCAACTTAGTGTATGTAAACTTCTGACCCACGTGAATTGTGATACAGTTAGTTATAAGTGAAATAATCTGTCTGTAAACAATTGTTGGAAAAATTAAATGTAGATGTCCTAACCGACCAAAACTATAATTTGTTAACAAGAAATTTGTGGAGTGGTTGAAAAACTAGTTTTAATGACTCCAACCTAAGTGTATGTAAACTTCAGACTTCAGCTGTATATAAATGAGATATTTCTGTATTTTACTTGAAATACATTTGCAACAATGTCTAAAAACATGTTTTCAGTTTGTCATTATGGGGTATTGTATGAGTGAGAAAAAATATATTTAATACATTTTTATTTTAGGCTGGAACACAACAAAATGTGGAATATGTCAAAGGGCATGAATACTTTCTGAAAGCACTGTATAGCATGAATGATCTGAAGCACCGGAAACCACTGTCTCTTCTTGTATAAAAGAGTGGACTTTGTATTGTGAATGTCAAAGCCATTCGAAAAAAATGAATAGCCATGATCTAATTATAACACAGCTCTTTCATAATCAATTAAAGGTCTGACGAGGGTTAATGAAGGTTTCAAAATTGGTCTTTGAAACAAAGGCCTCATTACTTGAATGAACTTGAAGTCTACGGCCATAACAATGGGAGAAAGCTTTCCCACTGGGCACAGACATTAGTGCAACGTCTAATTTTGATTTACATTTGGTTTAGTTATCGACTAACTTGAATTCAACATGAAATCAACCAAAAATGTCCTCCTGACATTGGATTTAGGTTCAAAGTTAAGTGAAAAAAATACTAAATTCCACATTGATGACTTTTTGCAAATCCAATCAGTTTTCCACGTTGATTCAATGTCATTACATTTTAATTTTGGGGTTGAAATGACTTGGAAACAACGTTGAAACAACCCGTTTTTGCCCAGTGGGTTGCTTAAAATCATATTGTACAATTACAAAAAAGCACAATATGCAGATAAAAAGGCCAAGAAAACAACTATTATTTTTAATGATACCTTGATATTGACACAATTAAGCCTTTCACCATGCTAATGAGTCTCTTTCAATTGAATCCTCAATGCAGCAAGTGTTCTGTGTAATATAACATCAGATTGAAAACCCAGGAGGAGATGTTACTCAAACACTCAAACACATGCAGCCTCACATTAACCTAATTACTTGTGCTGCCACCTCTTCAGAGCGCTACTATCTCACAAGACACAGTTCACACACAGACAGTCCTCTTTGGTAGTCAATGCATGCCATGGGGTGTCACATATACTGTGGGGCAAAGAAGTATTTAGAGGAGCCTCTTAAAGAAGAAGTTACAGGTCTGTGAGAGCCAGAAATCTTGCTTGTTTGTAGTTGGCCAAATACTTATTTTCCACCATAATTTGCAAATAAATTCATAAAAAATCCTACAATGTGATTTTCAGGATTTTTTTTCTCATTTTATCTGTCATAGTTGAAGTGTACCTATGATGGAAATTACAGGCCTCTCTCATCTTTAAGTGGGAGAACTTGCACAATTGGTGGCTGACTAAATACTTTTTTGCCCCACTGTATGGACATAAGCCTCAGACTAGATTAGATACCCTGCATAATTCACATCCAGTGGAATAGCCTGTCTAAGTGAGAGCTTCGGCTAGCGCAGTGTGCTTGCTTTACATGTGTGATAATGAGATTCATTCACCAGAATAACACTCTTCAGGCGCTTCAGCCCAAAGGGTTGTATTCCATTCCGATTGTATTGATGCTGTATGAGGCAAATTTGAAAATCTATTTGAATTCAATTATTTCCCTTGTTCTGATTATATCTTTTATTTTTTTACCCCACTATGGCAACCCTGATTATGCTCTCTCGTCTAGTGGATGAGGTTTCTTACTAGTCTTGCTGAGATACCATGCTACCATAAAAGGCTCTGTCAATTTCCTGACTTGATGTCTGTCTACTAAGCTGCACACAGTGGGTTACCTCATTCAAAACAATCACACATAGTGTAGCTGCCTGAGAGTATGTGCCTGCCACCAGTCAGACTCAGCACTCGCGACTTTAAGCACTTTAATGGTATTTCAGACTGGAGAACCTCAGTAATGTAAAGTTATTTTTAGTCCCAGTGCTCTATGAAATGGCCCTGCTCCCAGCACAGTCACACACCCCACTCTCTGAGTTATTACC
This sequence comes from Oncorhynchus keta, assembly GCF_023373465.1. Lineage (NCBI taxonomy): Eukaryota > Metazoa > Chordata > Actinopteri > Salmoniformes > Salmonidae > Oncorhynchus > Oncorhynchus keta. Next base: position 24,286,952 of record NC_068452.1, read on the forward strand.
GCTCAGCCTGCATGGAGATGGAGTCAGCTCTTTAACAGCACAACACCTGGGTGTCTCCCCTCACACACCTCCCTGCGCCTCTCCACATCTTCAACAGGGAGCTCACTGGGTGAGGCTATTCACACTGATACAATAACCCATTACATCTTCTCATGAAACAGCAAGACACTGCTCTGCCTGTGAGACTTTTTACAAGAGAACAGTCAGTGTGGGAACAAGTGTGAATAGCTGCTCAAAGAAACCTATGCTGTCATCCCACTTTATTGAATAAGGATTCCAGTTAGCATAACTAAACAACACTACCTCTGTTCCAATACAGCGCACACCTTAATAGTGATCAACTGCTCCTTCTGATTCCATAATGCCCACATTATGCCAAACCAATAAAAAACAGTGTGTTGAATTCTAATGGAATCACACACTGCTTTCACCCAATCCCTGGCCTTCTAAGGACACCTGAAAAGCTCTGTCACACTAAATTACACATCCCTTTTATGTGCCAACACAGTGGAGATTGAAGAGGTCCTTGTTGCTTCAACTTGTTGTGATGGACTAAGAGATATAGTGTTGTGCTAGGAGGAGGTGGGAGGGCCCCTGACAAAGGAAGAGATTACCCAGAACCCACCTCTCCACTCATCTACCCTCTCCAATCCACAGTGCTATTGTGTGAAAACGTATGGATCCTTCCCAATACTGTGAGGAGAGACAATGCCAATGTGTGTCGATGCAGCCCACCTGATTGCAGAACTGGGTCTCCAATCCCTTTGGTAATTCCTACCCAAGGGATGGGAGAGAAATATGCCAGCTCTTCACGTGAATACAAGCTACAAGCTTCAATTATCAGTGGAAGCTACATTCAGCTACACTCAAGAATCTAAGTAGAGGCTCATGACCCAGAGCTGCCTCATCCACTTCAGTTTTTGACAACAAACAAAAAAAACACACTGTTGCCATATGCTTATGCCGTCAACATAAAACTAGTATTCCCATAATCATTCTCTCCAAGTCCAATTTGTCCGTCTCACACAAACAAACAGCTTGTTTTTCATGTCATACATTGACACTCCTTTTCAGCATGAAAAATGCACTACCACAAGTAAACATGTCATTTTACTTCTCTCCAACAACAGACGGCATGCATTACAATCACTTCCAAACAAGCAAATGGGGAAAAGTCTGTCCATTGCCATTAGTGACTAAAGCCTAGCCTGTGTGATTGCAACTGGCAGCCTGAGACATGCAATCCATAATAAAATAATACATCCTGCATCATCCGTGTGTGTGTGTGTGTGTGTGTGTGTGTGTGTGTGTGTGTGTGTGTGTGTGTGTGTGTGTGTGTGTGTGTGTGTGTGTGTGTGTGTGTGTGTGTGTGTGTGTGTGTGTGTGTGTGTGTGTGTGTGTGTGTGTGTGTGTGTGTGTGTGTGTGTGTGTGTGTGTGTGAGTGAGTGAGTGAGTGAGTGAGTGAGTGAGTGAGTGAGTGAGTGAGTGAGTGAGTGAGTGAGTGAGTGAGTGAGTGAGTGAATTCTTGCGGGTCTGTGTATAGATGTGTGCCTGCCTTTTTGGGAGAGACTAAAAAGCGAGGGATGAGAAAGAAAGAGCCAGTTGTAAGAGATGGAGAGCAGCGCAAGACTTATACTACTGTTAGTCAGCGGCGGATGATGATGATAATTATCCCAGTGTGTTAAATGATTACTGAGGCTGTGAGTAATTGCTTCAGCAGCTCACAGGACTCTCCAAAATGGACTTCTTTCACAACTCTCTTATCTGGAGCAGCTAAATCAGGCGAGCCAGGAAGGCAAAGGGTGGTGGTGAAGAAAGCATTTTGAATTTCACAGCTGCCTCACTACAACCACAAAGACCAATCGGAGACTGTTGGGCACTCCAATAGGACTCCAGCATAGAATTGATGAAAATAAAAATGTCAACGTTCTCTTGCGTGATAAGGTTTACTGGTGGTGGCTGTTTGAAACATTGTGTGTGTGTGTGTGTGTGTGTGTGTGTGTGTGTGTGTGTGTGTGTGTGTGTGTGTGTGTGTGTGTGTGTGTGTGTGTGTGTGTGTGTGTGTGTGTGTGTGTGTGTGTGTGTGTGTGTGTGTGTGTGTGTGTGTGTGTGTGTGTGTGTGTGTGTGTGTGTGTGTGTGTGTGTGTGTGTACTGAGGTAAAGACTGTGCATGATTTGTCTGATCACAGCAGTCAGACCCTCAGGCTTCTGTAGATGGCATCCTGTTTATACCATCTCTGTATCTCAATCATGACCATACCCAATGCATTGCAGAGCTACACATAATACACTATGCATCTTACCATTAGTTGTACTTTCCAATGTGTATCAAACTATTGTTATAGTGGCTATTCTCTATGAAATGAGACATTGGATGGAAGAGGAAGACTTACGGAGACTGTTCGCAGGTACCCTGTTGGCTTGCATGTTGTCATAGTGCTGTCCATGCACTCCAATGTCTTCTGAGTGTTCTCCTGGACCAGGCTGGCGCATCACCTGGGCTAGAGCCCTGACAAAATACAAACACCTCAATCAGCTGGTTCACTCAATAATAAAGCATGACATTGAAATCAAAATAGCTACGAAAACTAGCAAAATTACAGCAGCTCATATGCTGTAAACCTCAATATGTATCTGATATTTATCGGAAATCCTTACAGGTCTTAATGTTTGAATAATGTAGATTAAATCAAATCAATTACACTCATGCTTGTAGATTAACTACCAATGACCAATTATCACATGCTCAAAGGGTTTTCATTGATATGCACAGTACCATTTATGCTATATTGAGTTAGTGGGATCACCTTCCTTTATGCATTGATACTATAGTTGAGAAATATGACAAATCACAATAGGGATCACAAGGCATGTTGAGACAAAGGCAGCCCACTGAGCACAGACGTCAGTTCAAAGTCTAATTTTGATTTACTTTTGGTTGAGTTGTCAATTAACGTAAGTTCAACATGAAATTAAAGGTCATCACATTGAATCTTTTTGTTGAAATGACATGGTCCTTCTGTGGCTCAGTTGGTAGAGCATGGCGCTTGTAACGCCAGGGTAGTGGGTTCGATTCCCGGGACCACCCATACGTAGAATGTATGCACACATGACTGTAAGTCGCTTTGGATAAAAGCGTCAGCAAAATGGCATATATTATGGAAACAACATCGAATCAACCAGTTTTTGGGGGAAGTGAACCTTAAGTTTGCTTCCCTCCAAAAGAACAATGAAGCTAATTAAAATGCTGAAATCTAGGGCTGTGAGATAATTAAAAACAATTGCAGGTGTAATGGAGTAAAAAAGTGGCTTTTAATGGCACCATGTTGGTAGATGACATCAAGGGAGATGAGAGCATGGCTCATCACACACTATTACCTACAACACATCTGGTTTTACCAGGACGTCGTGAGCATGGCTCATCACACACTACTACCTACAACACATCTGGTTTTACCAGGACATAGTGAGCATGGCTCATCACACACTATTATCTACAACACATCTGGTTTTACCAGGACGTAGTGAGCATGGCTCATCACACACTACTACCTACAACACATCTGGTTTTACCAGGACGTAGTGAGCAGGGCTCATCACACACTGCTAACCTACAACACATCTGGTTTTACCAGGATGTAGTGAGCATGGCTCATCACACACTACTCCCTACAACACATCTGGTTTTACCAGGACGTAGTGAGCATGGCTCATCACACACTACTAACCTACAACACATCTGGTTTTACCAGGACATAGTGAGCATGGCTCATCACACACTACTCCCTACAACACATCTGGTTTTACCAGGACATAGTGAGCATGGCTCATCACACACTACTCCCTACAACACATCTGGTTTTACCAGGACGTAGTGAGCATGGCTCATCACACACTACTACCTACAACACATCTGGTTTTACCAGGACATAGTGAGCATGGCTCATCACACACTACTACCTACAACACATCTGGTTTTACCAGGACGTAGTGAGCATGGCTCATCACACACTACTACCTACAACACATCTGGTTTTACCAGGACATAGTGAGCATGGCTCATCACACACTATTACCTACAACACATCTGGTTTTACCAGGACATAGTGAGCATGGCTCATCACACACTACTACCTACAACACATCTGGTTTTACCAGGACATAGTGAGCATGGCTCATCACACACTACTACCTACAACACATCTGGTTTTACCAGGACATAGTGAGCATGGCTCATCACACACTACTCCCTACAACGCATCTGGTTTTACCAGGACGTAGTGAGCATGGCTCATCACACACTACTCCCTACAACGCATCTGGTTTTACCAGGATGTAGTGAGCATGGCTCATCACACACTATTACCTACAACACATCTGGTTTTACCAGGACATAGTGAGCATGGCTCATCACACACTATTACCTACAACACATCTGGTTTTACCAGGACATAGTGAGCATGGCTCATCACACACTATTACCTACAACACATCTGGTTTTACCAGGACATAGTGAGCATGGCTCATCACACACTACTACCTACAACACATCTGGTTTTACCAGGACATAGTGAGCATGGCTCATCACACACTACTACCTACAACACATCTGGTTTTACCAGGACATAGTGAGCATGGCTCATCACACACTACTACCTACAACGCATCTGGTTTTACCAGGACATAGTGAGCATGGCTCATCACACACTACTACCTACAACACATCTGGTTTTACCAGGACATAGTGAGCATGGCTCATCACACACTACTCCCTACAACGCATCTGGTTTTACCAGGACATAGTGAGCTCATTATTATTCAGTATAGAGTTCTCACTCATTCAGAATGAAAAGTATGGCATTTTGATGGAATCTCAAGACATCAGCGCAATTGGACAGGTATTCACAGTCATTCATAAATAAAATATAGTAGGCTGCATAGGTATTGCCTATGATTGCCAATCAAATTGTGGTCAGAAGAACTGACTGATCATGTATATTTATTCTATATTTTAACACTTCCCACTAGGCAAAAACTGAATGGATCATGAATCAATGTTGTTTCCATCTGTATGTGACCAATACAATTTGATTTGATTTGATTTCAACCAACAAATCTATGTGATGTGGGGAAAAATTACTGGATTTGAAAAAAGTCATCAAGGTAAGGAAATTTCGTATTTATTTCACCCAACTTTTCACCGAAATGTTTTGTTGATTTTTGTTGTTGATTTCAACCAAATGTAAATCGAAACTAGAAGTTGAACTGACGTCTGTGTCCAGTGGGTTATCACCTATTTTAACAAAACAGCATCTTTAATGCATCTAAATATTTCAAAGAAACTTCTGACACCCAAATAAAAGTTACATTCCTGCATTCATTTAGGCTATCCAAAGTTGTTACTGCATTGCGCACAGGGACTGCTGATGTTGTTTACTGTACACACACCTTGACATGTTTTCTCTGTGTGGACGGTGCGCCTTTTCAAGTCCAAGTTTTGTGAAAATCCCAACGAGGGCCATTATGGCAACAACTCCACATATTATATACACAATTAAGTTTGTTTTATCCTTTGTGGGGTCGTGAGTGGGGTCTTTTTTCTTAGGCGGGGGTCTGCCTGTCATCATCCAAGGCGGGGTGTCATAGTTTTTGCAGGTGGTCTGGTCCAGCCGCGAGCTTGTAAACTCACAGCAGAATCTGAAGCCACAGGTCCCGCAGCAGTACAGGTAACTGCCCGTCTGGCACACAAACGGCGGATCCCACTGGCCCATCACATCGTAATAACCCCGGCACCTGTCCTCTGTATGCGGACTCTCCGAAACGCTATTCTTTCCGTTCAATTTTGACTCGTTGGTACCCGTTTGTACCATAATAAAGCCGTCTAGCTTCTGCCCTGGCTCCCCCTCCGCGTCGCATACAAGAACTTTCACCAAAAAGTAGCCAAGCAACAACCCCGCGCTTCTCATCATGTGCGTCCCTTTGTTACTTTTCTTCTCCACTGTAGACGAAGGAAAGGCGATGACCAGGTATCATAACAAGCTTGTACGCATAATCCAAGAACATGAAACACAGCCATCCGCAATGATTATCATGATTACGCACCGCAACTTCTGCGCGTAATTGTCCATCAGCGCACGGTGATGTTGTATGGGAATGTGTGTAAATGTTATATCTGTTCCAATTGCTTATAACAAAAAAAAGATGAGATCTTTACACCGATGCGACAACAACACTTTTACAGTTCCTACAGGTATCTTGAATAGGTTTAGACAATTTCTCTGCGCTGCGCCACAGACATCCTCCGTTGACAGTCGGAGTCCTTATTGGTAGTTCACTCCAGGCAGTAGGAATATTACCGAACCAATTACCGAGAGAGTGGGAGAGTGGGGAAGAAAAAGGAGGTGGAGACACTTGTGGTAGGTGGGAGAGAGACAGGCAGAAAGAGAGAGATCTGATGTAGGCAATCTGTTGTTTATATACAGAACAACATGCTCAGATTTCATTTTTTTCATAGTAGCCTACTGCAGGCTACAGAAAAAGATATACTGTATTCAGACAATAAAATACTGTCCGAATATATATTTATTTATATGCCTATAAAGTCGCAGGGTGCATTTAAATGATAGAGTTGCAATGCTGCTGTTGTCTGTCAAGTCAAATGTGATTTCATGCATGTTGTATTTGACTGCTATTTGTGGCCGATATATTGCACCTTGTTTGTAATCATTATGTATTGTTCAATAGGCCACAACTATGAAAAAATGATATAGCCCAAGCAAACTGTCATGCCTTGGTCATTGTATTTAGTGTTTTTGGTATATGTTTGGGTAGGCCAGGGTGTGACATGACACATATGTTGTGTTTCGTATTGGGGTTTGTATTAATTGGGATTGTGTATGATTAGGGGTGTGTCTAGTTAGGTTTGGCTGCCTAGGGCGATTCTCAATTGGAGTCAGGTGATTCTTGTTGTCTCGGATTGTGAACGGTATTTAGGTAGCTTGAGTGCGCTTTGTATTTTGTGGGTGTTTGTTCCTGTCTCTGTGTTGTAGTCACCAGATAGGCTGTAATTAGTTTCACGTTTCGTTTGTTGTTTTCGTATTCAGTTATTTCATGTACCACGATATATTTAATTAAAGTCATGAGTAACCTACACGCTGCATTTCGGTCTGACTCTCTTCTTACAACAGACGAACGTCGTTACACAAACAAGGTGTGATTAGTATTGTTGTGACCTTTGTCATTGTAGTGCTGTAACTGTATTGTCATTTGAGGTGATAAAATATGCATAATCAATACAATTCGTCTGACTAATGCATTTGATTTGTATACCTGTACATTTTGGAATTTGAATGTATATCCCTTGATTGTACCACACATACATATCATTATTTCTGTAAGACTTGATTATTGAGAACAACTCCCTAGTCAAAAAATCCTAAAGGTTTCCAATAGAAAAATCCTATTACAATCCAAAAGTAAATCCTATCAGATTTTAGAACCTATCCTATAGGATTTTATTCCTACAGAATCCTATAGGGGTCCATTTGGACTGGTTCCAATAGTTTTTATTTGATTGGAATCCAATAGCAGTTTTAGAGATGTTCTCCACATTAAAGTGCTTCAGAGGTTTCAACACTCACAGTAAAATTCCAAAATAAATAATTGCATGATCATGCTATTTTGTGTGTGGTACAATCAGGGGAGATACAATACATTCAGCATTTCAAAATCCAGTGGTGTAAAGTACTTAAGTAAAAATACTTGAAATACTTAAGTAGTTTTTGCTGGTATCTGTACTTTACTTTACTATTTATATTTTTTGACAACTTTTAGTTTTACTTCATTTCATTCCTAAAGAAAATAATACCCTTTTTACTTCAGACATTTTCCCTGACAGCCAAAAGTATTTGTTACATTTTGCACGCTCAGCAGGACAGGAAAATGATCAAATTCACAGACTTATTAAGAGAACTGCCTCTAATCTGGCAGACTCACTAAACACAAGCTTCATTTGTAAATGATGTCTGAGTGTTGGAGTGTGCCCCTGGCTATCCTTAAATGAAAAAAAGAAAGAAAATGGTACGGTCTGGTTTGATTAACCCTTCTTAAGGGTAAACAATGGCCCGCCACTATGTATAACAGCAGAGAAAACCCCCTAATTTTTTTTTTTCAACTGGAAATTGGATGAATCTTCCTAGAGTGACCCCAACATTAGAAAAAGTGAAACATCGCCTTTGTCCATATTTCCTGGGTACAAATATTGTCTTAGGGTCATTTATGACCTGGCAGTTCTAAAACCATTTACACACCACAAAAACCACACACACACACACACACACACGTGCAGCACCTCCCCTCCACGACCCCACACATGACTGAAGTTCACGGACAAAGTAAAAATATTTTCAGACAAAATAAACAAAATTTCAGACAAAATAAGCATTTCTTGAAATCATTGTTTACTAATGGGGGGTCGATAACGGTGCTGCAGATGACAGTCCCCCCAGTTCTCTCTGCTGAAGCCATGAGTGCACGTTTCAGTGGCCAACAGGTCATATATTTGATTTTTTTCAGATGTCCAGGAGGAACAAGAGAACAATGATTTAGAAGAGGAGGATGAGAAAAGAAAATCCAGAAAATCACATTGTATGATTTTTAATGAATTTACTTGCAAATTATGGTGGAAAATAAGTATTTGGTCATAACAAAAGTTTATCTCAATACTTTGTTATATACCCTTTGTTGGCAATGACAGAGGTCAAACGTTTTCTGTAAGTCTTCACAAGGTTTTCACACACTGTTGCTGGTATTTTGGCCCATTCCTCCATGCAGATCTCCTCTAGAGCAGTGATGTTTTGGGGCTGTTGCTGGGCAACACGGACTTTCAACTCCCTCCAAAGATTTTCTATGGAGTTGAGATCTGGAGACTGGCTAGGCCACTCCAGGACCTTGAAATGCTCCTTACGAAGCCACTCCTTCGTTGCCCGGGCGGTGTGTTTGGGATCATTGTCATGCTGAAAGACCCAGCCACGTTTCATCTTCAATGCCTTTGCTGATGGTAGGCCTTGTTACTACTTTGGTCCCAACTCTCTGCAGGTCATTCACTAGGTGTGATCATTTTGACCCCACGGGGTGAGATCTTGTGTGGAGCCCCAGATCGAGGGACATTATCAGGGTCTTGTATGTCTTGTATGTCCATTTTCTAATAATTGCTCCCACAGTTGATTTCTTCAAACCAAGCTGCTTACCTATTGCATATTCAGTCTTCCCAGCCTGGTGCAGGTCTACAATTTTGTTTCTGGTGTCCTTTGACAGCTCTTTGGTCTTGGCCATAGTGGAGTTTGGAGTGTGACTGTTTGAGGTTGTGGACAGGTGTCTTTTATACTGAGCACAAGTTCAAACAGGTGCCATTAATACAGGTAACGAGTGGAGGACAGAGGAGCCTCTTAAAGAAGAAGTTACAGGTCTGTGAGAGCCAGAAATCTTGCTTGTTTGTAGGTGACCAAATACTTATTTTCCACCATAATTTGCAAATAAATTCATAAAAAATCCTACAATGTGATTTTCTGGATTGTATTTCCTCATTTTGTCTGTCATAGTTGAAGTGTACCTATGATGAAAATTACATGCCTCTCTCCTCTTTTTAAGTGGGAGAACTTGCACAATTGGTGGCTGACTAAATACTTTTTTGCCCCACTGTACATTAGTAAAGTCCATGCACACACACTGCATACTGTCCTACATGTGCTAATTAGAGTTGATTGATTTATGTTCTTCACGTTTTAATTTTGCATCTATTATCTTATTTTATTCTTATTTATTGTTGTTGTTTATACACCTTGTCGGTGGGGGGAAATGGTTAATAAAATGGGAGAAGACTAGTATTTTGTAGTTGAATTCCTGATTGTACAGTATATAAGGACATGTTGCTCAAAAAGTTCAAGACTGTTATTGTTTCCCTTCAATAAAATGCATTCAAAACTACTTTTTAAACATTTCTGCTACTTTCTTAGGCTATACAAGTGCTATCGCTTGCTAAAAAAATGGATGTTTACACCTATGCAGTACCTTTAGCAATAATAATAATAATAAACCTCTACTTGAGTAAAGGAAGCAATAATGACAGGTGTGTTGTAATACAAATGTGTGGTGTCCACTGATTAAATACAGTCTTTCTGCATTGTGAAGAGGGAAAACCAAGATATTCACAAAGTTTGGGATGAATGACAGGTTGTTTCTTCATGCAAAATAGATTTGGGGTTTAAAATTCAATTAAGCTTCTTTATTTTAGGGGTTTACTGAAGGTGGGTCATTTTTTACCCTTAGGACAAGGGGAGTATACAGAATGTTAAGACTACACAAGGGTTAGTATAAGGAATATTTAATTATTTATACTTTTAATTTTACTTTTGATACTTAAGTATATTTGAGCAATTACATTTACTTTTGATACTTAAGTATATTTCAAACCAAATACTTTTAGACTGCCCCATACTGCCACTCTTATGGGTCAGAATATAATGATGTAATTACGTGGGGATGATCTCCGAGGATTCTCTGCGTAGGCCTTCAGCTGTTCGATGACGCACTACTCCGGCGCACCTCCCTGATCGTCCTGATTGTCCTTTTGGGCTGAGGAGTCTGTTTCTAGCCACTCTAGCCACTTTAAACAATGCTACTTAATATAATGTTTACATACCCTACATTATTTATCTCATATGTATACGTATATACTGTACTCTATATCATCTACTGCATCTTTATGTAATACATGTATCACTAGCCACTTTAAACTATGCCACTTTGTTTACATACTCATCTCATATGTATATACTGTACTCGATACCATCTACTGCATCTTGCCTATGCCGCTCTGTACCATCACTCATTCATATATATTTTTGTACATATTCTTTATCCCTTTACACTTGTGTGTATAAGGTAGTAGTTTTGGAATTGTTAGCTAGATTACTCGTTGGTTATTACTGCATTGTCGGAACTAGAAGCACAAGCATTTCGCTACACTCGCATTAACATCTGCTAACCATGTGTATGTGACAAATAAAATTTGATTTGATTATTTGATTTCATTTGAGCTCACAGCATAGGAATGAAACCCTTTAGATACCACGATTCGCTGGGATTGGATGCTAGGTGGTTCGACTTGAATTCACCCGCTTAGACACAGCTACTCATCCGTAGCTTGGGTAGAAAAGGATTTCTTTGTCTCTAAACTTGCATTGCGTTCTGGGTTCGTTGACTTTTTAGACCTTGCTGCAGCTGGGGTCACATAGTCTTCCTGTAAATTCTATACTCACAGGTTTTATACCCTTGGGTCAGAAGTGGGGGTAACTGCCTTTTGGGCAATTCTCTGTGCGTACCAAGTTAATGAGGCAAGGTCTAGATAATATTTAAATCCAATTTTAGACAACTAACTTAACATTTCATCTTCCCCAAAACATTCTCTTTGATTTGGATAGTTTCCATACAACGTACAATGTATAAACATCAAATATCAAACATGTTTTCGTAATAACGTCATCTATTAACCTTTAATAACAAAACAAGAATGACATACATTTTCATATTCCATCTATCGTCATGACCACCATTGTGGCTGATGGAAACCATTGTTCCAAAGTCCCTTTATTTCATGTTTAATGTTCTGAGGCTGGTTCTCCATAGTAACAGGACAAAGGAATTTGTCTATGGCCTGAGATTTAACAGGGACGTGAGGGGTCATAAAACCCACCACATCTTCAGACCCCTAGATCTATCCTTCTCTGTTGGGGTTGAGAGATAATCTGTAGGGTTGTGGTCTCCTGTAACCTGACCTGATCAGGACAGTCATGACATATAACAATTTGTTACTTTTTCCACCCCTGCCAAAATGTACAGTCATTCAAATCAAATGCATTCACAAAAGTGGGCCCCTAACCGTTAGGATTCTATTTTAGAATCTTATAGGAGTACAATAGGACTAGTTCCAAAATCTGATAAGATTTCTTTAGGGGGGGAATCCTATACTGTAGGTCAAATGTAAAAAAAAAATTTACATATTTTTTTTCAGGAGATGAGAGTTTTTTTTTTTTTTTACAGGACAGATGTAAGTAGAGGTATGGAGACAGATATAGAGAAGGGTACAGAAAGTGCTTAAGGGCACAGACAGTCAGCCGAGCCTTGGCTCAAACCCCTGTCGCCGAGGGGGCATGTGGTCCGGAGTCGGGAGCTTAGACCGCTACAGCAGCACGCTGATAGAACTAATCAGTGAGATTATGATCCATTAAGAATTCAATGTTTTTTTTCTCCTATAGGATTTCTATTGATTTTGTCGATCGCAATTGTATAGATATTTACATTACATTCGAGAGGATTTATCCTCGAACCATGGCTATACACTATAGTTAACTTCACTGCTTAATATAAGGAGCACCCACCCTCCAAACCTTTTATAAAAGTACCTACAGTATGAATGTGGCCAGTAACACATGTGAACTACTGTATAATAACATCATAATCAACGAATATTGAACTACCACCATTGCCACTTTAGATGGTGACCTTATAGTGGGGAACCGCGGCAATATCCCCTCTACCCAGTAGCTGTCTCGTGCAGCCCCATCCCCCCCATGGTCCAAGGGACATAATGTGAGTAAACATTTGCATCTGGTGTATCTGCATCACACGTTCAAGTTATTGTGCCAACAAGTAACAACAATAGCTGTGTAACTTATTGAGATTGTCTGCAATGTTCTTCACATGTGTGTCAAAATGGTGTACTATGTGGGATTACAGCCAAACAGCATAGAGCTTGATTAACAATTTGATGTAATCTTAAAGTGGCACAGGTCATCATATTTACATTTTTCACAATATCTGGATCAGGTGTGTCACTAGATTGAAAATGGTAGTTACATCCAGGAGGGAGATAGGGAAGCTGGGGAGAGAGCGCCTTCTAGGGATGGGGGGGGGGTAGGTAGGGAGGGAGATGAGTGGTACAACCCTGGGAGGAAGGAGTTGGGGGGGGTCTCATTATCTTCAGGTTGTTCTTGTCCTCCATTTATCCCAACATAAAGAAGTTAAAGGGAACATTCAGTTTTTTTGTATGCAAAGCTGACTATTATATATTACATGACAGAAATGCTCTTATCTTTGTGTTACTGTACCTAAAAATGTCATTTCCTTCTAGTTTTTATTTTCATGTAAGCACTGTATAGATACTGTGCATTCAAAATGTTGTGTTATGATAACATTGTATGTATGTTATATTGTAATGTCTATATCAAAGACAAGAAGTTGCCTGAACAAGAATCGAATCAAATAACTTAAGTCTACCTATAGGATTGCAAGAATCCTATAGGATCCAATAGGATCACTTTTGATTTCCAATAAGAAAAATGTAGTCCAATAGGATTCCGATAGGATTCTGATAGTTACACTGTCATTGTGTAATTATCAGAATCTAGGGCTTTTGGGTGTAACTATCATTACAAGGGCTTTGGGTGTATCGTCATCATAGCAGTTGGACACCAAAGGATATTTTAGGAAGGTTTCATTACTTGGATTTTGTAATTGATTTGTAAACTACTGCTGTGGAGCTGTGACATGACTTCCCAAGATAACAGTAGGCTACTATAGCACTTTATAATTCAGGTTGAATTGAGGGTTGTCATGGGCAACGGCCGGGTCAATGAGACACTTCAAGTGGTACTTGAGAGTCACTATGGGGGATCATTGGGTACAGATATGGCATAGAAACCAGGTGAATAATAGAAAACAATTATTATATTCCACTCTCATTACCGTAGCAAGTTCCTCTCCAGGCTCTGTCCATTACTACATTTTTCCAGCGGGGAACCGTGAGGGCCTTCTAGGCCTTCAGAGGTCTAAGGATTTATTTAAAAAAATACAGTTTTTGTATTTCTATTTCATCTTTATAATAATTGCAATTAACTTCTGATATAATTTCTTCAGTTTGTGTTGGAAAGAGAAGGGTTAATAGTGAAGAGAAAAAAATATCCAATCAGGATTTTCTTTGGTGGTCTTTGGGTAGACAAATCTAGCTAGCTCAACCAGCCATTGACTAGGCCTTCAGAAGCTGGAAAGAAGGCCTCTGCCATTCAACACTGACAGCGTGAGATAAAATAATCAGTGGCGCGAGCGGTAGATTTCCTGAGCTAGTAACTTCAGCTAGCTTATGTGGTAGTAGTGTGACAATGTTAGCTCGCTTATGTGGTAGTAGTGTGACAATGTTAGCTCGCTTATGTGGTAGTAGTGTGACAATGTTAGCTCGCTTATGTGGTAGTAGTGTGACAATGTTAGCTCGCTTATGTGGTAGTAGTGTGACAATGGTGATGGAGGCTGCAGCAGCTGTTATCAACTTCAAGGTGGATGCTGTTGCTAATTTGTTAGCATCACCATTTCAAGATTAACTTTCAAACTTCTTTCAAATGTAGTTTACAAATGATCATCATCTGGTGAGTGGCACTGTTTTTTTTGTTGCAGCTCGCTTGCTGTTAGCTATCCCTTTGAAAATAATGACTGAAACATTGTTGCATTTAAACGTTAGATCACAGTTGAGTGGAATGAGCATTATAAAATATATTCCCAATGGGAAGTAACAGCTTGTTTGTTCATTTCATTTTGACCTACTAGAGTGCAAATGGGCTGCTTATTCTTTAACATTATTTGATGCTGTGTGTGACTGCTGTCACCTGTTTATCGGCCCGGTCTATGTGTTTGACCAAAACTCTCTCTCCTTCAGTGCCATGGAGTGCACAGGTATTACGGTCGCTGTCTTTTCAGCACCATGAGCCTGTCACCTTTGAGGTGACACTGTTGTTGTTGGTGTTAATGTGATTCATGGGTTGTTTAAACAGTGTGTCCTTTGTTTTGATGGTCACACAATTTCATGCTTTGGATCCATGCTGGTTCTGTCTCTGTGTGCGCGGCAGCCCAAAGCATAGCCAGGCCTGTTTGATTCATTCACAATGTCATCAAAAAGCATTGCTTTGCTAGAACTAGAATGGTCCGAATACAGAACATAACGTGTGGGGCGCATTCAGTGATGCTGTGTTTTCTGTTATTTTCTTGATTTTTGAGTTTGATACAAGGTATTGGAAGATTTTTGGTTCCTCTGAAGGCCTAGTTCCTGTCTTATAGTCACGTTTCACCACTGCATTTCTCTTAAACTTGAAGAAATGGCTGATGTAAGTGCAACAGTTTAACTTTAGTCCGTCCCCTAGCCCATACCCGGGCTCAAACCAGGGACCCTCTGCACACATCAACAACTGACATCCACGAAGCATCGTTACCCATCGCTCCACAAAAGCCGCGGCTTTTTCTGTAGGGGAACCACTACTTCAAAGTCTCGAAGGGAGTGACGTCACCGATTGAAACACTATTAGCGCACACCACCGCTAACTAGCTAGCCATTTCACATCGGTTACATAAGGTTGTGACACCAAACCTACTACTTATTGTGAGTTTAATCGTCAATGTACTCTAATTCCCCATTTGTAATAAAAAGGACATTGATAAAAGATCAGTTGCAAATGTGACAATCTGGGTTCATATCCTGGTCTTATAAGCTTTACTGTTGTGTTTGGGGAGCTAGAACAAGCTCATCTCATGTGTTCACTGAACCATCTGTTTTACAGTCTTGAGCTAATGTAGTAACAGTAGTCAATGTAATTAATGACATGAAAATTGAAACATAAAATAATAATTGAAAAAGCATTTCATAAAACATTTTCATAATGGCTTATAAAAATAACAGGCTTTTAAGAAAATTAGACCATTTCCTATTGCTAGTTGTTATTTCTAATAATATTTCAAAGTACTACATTCCACATTTCAGGTTAAATTAATCTTTCTTATGCACTATGTTACAAATCCATTATGTTTTGCAAGTAATTGAACAACAAGGGCACAACCTGAACTATGAGCGATCACGGGCCTCGTTTATAAACATTGCGGAAATACTAAATATACCCCAAACCATGCGTGTGCGACTTTCCCCGCAAAAGTTGGCAAAACTGAACTCAGAGTGAGAATGTCCTTAGCTCCGCGCAAACTTTAGACCATGTGTTCACACATTTTCTAGTGGTTAACGTATTGTATTGTAAGCAGTGGCGGCTCGTCCATTAGGGTATTATTAGGGGCAGTGCCACACTTAAGATTGGTCAACAAAAAGGTCAACATATATTTTTCAACTAAATATATATGATATAATTCAAGGATTATGTTTAAAATGTCCATAGAAGTGTTGTTAATTCCTGTACAGCTGCTTAGTTACCTACTGCTCCGCTATCAGACAGCAGCTTCGGGCGTTTGGCCTTCCGCCAGTGCTTGGACTGCATTGCCAACTACAGCATACATTCCTTGCTATTAGATTGCAGGATTTCATGACATGGTTTTCTTAGCACTAAGTAAATGGACCGTCTTGGGTCGTTGAAATTAATGCCCTGGTTCTGGGTCTGTCCTATCAGATATTGAACAGATGGGGCTAAAGAGCAAATTGCATTGAACTTGTAAATAAATAATCATGACAGTCATTATTGGGAGCCTGGGACTTGAACCGAACATCCACATCCATCAACAGTTGAAGGACAGAGGGATACACTATCTAGAACCTTCTTGTGGATCTGGTAGGACAACAATTCATGTCTCTGTGGCTGTGCCCAATTCACAACGCTGTTTTTTTGTTCCCCCTACCATTAGATGCTAGTTAGTGGACACTACAGTTGTGGACAGAAATATTGGCACCCTTGCACTTTTTTCAAGTAACTCACAATTTTCCCCTAAAAATAAGTTGAAATTTACGAAAGTATTTGGTCTCCATAATTCTTTATTTCAGTGTTATTTTTTAAAAAGTTTTAATTTTGTTTTCTATAAACATAGAGATGGTGTGCTTTACCGAAAAGCTGTAATTTGGTCTTCAATGTCCAGAGGACATTCTCCCAGAAGGATTTTGGCATGTTCAGGTGTGTTTTGGCAAATTGCCGTCAGGCTTTCTTATGTCTCTCTCTCAGCAGTGGGGTCCTCCTGGGTCTCTCACCATTTTACCCCCTTTCATTGAGTTGGCAACAGATGCTGTGAGTTGAAACCATCGTACCTTGTATCCGAAGGTCAGCTTGCATCTGTGTGTCAGTTGATCGAGGTTCTTTCTCCACCAATCGAACAGTTCTTCTCTGCAATCTTCCATCAAGTTTTCTCTTGTGTCCACGTCCAGTGAGTTTGGCTACAGTGGCATGGGCCTTTAACTTCTTGATAACATTACGTACGGTGGAAACAAGAACATTAAGGTCTCTGGTGATGGACTTTCTCTGGTGATGGACTCAGATTGTCTATGCTTTGCTACAATCTTGTGTCTGACGTCGTCACATAATTCTCTTGTTTTGTTTATTTTCTCCATGCTCATTGCAGTGACACAAAACAGGAGAATGAGTCCTTTTCTCTATTCCAACTGGTTGAATTAGTAATGTTTATATTGCAGGCACCTTCAACTCACCACAGGTGAGTTCAATTCCAAAGTAAAGTAGAATCAAAGTAAAGTAGAATCAAACATTTCTAACTGTAACGATGTGCGCTGAGAGTTGAGAAGCAAGTTCAGGGAGTGAGTGTTTTAAATAAATAAACACAACATAATACAATATAAGAAACACAGACAATGCACAGACATGACACAGGAACAGAAACAATGACGATTGGGAAAGAAACCAAAGGGAGTGACATATAAACACAACTTGCGACTTGTATGATCTCGTTGGCTGGTCCTCGCTACATATTCGTCCCCAAACCCACTGGCTCCAGGTCATCTATAAGTCTTTGCTAGGTAAAGCTCCGCCTTATCTCAGGTCACTGGTCACCATAGCAACACCCACCCATAGCAAGCGCTCCAGCAGGTATATTTCACTGGTCATCCCCAAATCCAACAGTTCCTTTGGCCGCCTTTCCTTCCAGTTCGCTGCTGCCAATGACTGGAACAAATAGCAAAAAATCACTGAAGTTGGAGACTTATATCTCCCTCACTAACTTCAAGCATCGGCTGTCAGAGTAGTTTACCGATCGCTGCAGCTGTACGCAGCCCATCTGTAAATAGCCCATCCAAACAACTACCCACCTCATCCCCATATTTGTTTTCTGCTCTTTTGCACACCAGTATTTCTACTTGCACATCCTCATCTGCACATCTATCACTCCAGTGTTAATTGCTAAATTGTAATTACTTCGACACTATGGCCTTTTTATTGCCTTTCCTCCTTACTTCCTTTGCACACACTGTATACAGATTTTCGATTGTGTTATTGACTGTATGTTTGTATATCCCATGTGTAACTCTGTTTTGTTGCTTTTGTCGCACTGCTTTGCTTTATCTTGGCCATGTCGCAGTTGTAAATGAGAACTTGTTCTCAACTGGCCTACCTGGTTAAATAAATAAAGGTTAAATAAAAATAAAATAAATGAATAAAGGGCAGGTAATCAAGGAGGTGATGGAGCCCAGGTGAGGGTCATAATGCGCAAATGCGCGTAAAGTTGACAGGTGTAAACAAGCAGCCTGGTGACCTAGAGGCCGGAAAGGGAGCACACATGACACTAACTACTTCTAGAAGTTGACAATAAGAATGTCCGGGCCATTTTAGTAGGGGTTCAACTGCAAACCAAAAACATACATATGCATACGTGGATACCAAATATATTTTTATTTCAACAGTTTTCGGGAAGAAATTGCATTATTAGGAAAAAGTTAGAGTGCCAATTTCAAGTCTAACAAACGTTACTGGTGAGCTCAGCATGCTTGTGACATTATGCTAGCTAGCTATCCCCAGTTAGCTTGTTAATTGGTTTTCACTTGTCGCATCTGTGCTTGTCACATCGACGGTTCTGTAGTGGAGTGGGTTGAGAGCTTCAAGTTCCTCGGTGTCCAAATCACTAAGGACATATTATGATCCAAACACACCAACACTGTCGTAAAGAAGGCACGACAATGCCTCTAACCCCTCAGGGGGCTGAAAAGATTTGGAATTGGCCTTCAAATCTTCAAAAAGTGAAACAGCTGCAGCATTGAGAGCTGGCTACATCATCGCTTGGTATGGCAACTGCTTTGCATCCAACCATAAGCCATTACAGAGTGGTAGTGTGTACTGTAGTGTGTACAGCCCAGTACATCACTGGGGTCGAGCTCCCTGCCATCCAGGACCTTTATACCAGGGGGTGTCAGAGGAAGGCCCTGAAAATTGTCAAAGATTCCAGCCACCCAAGTCATAAACTGTTCTCTCTGCTACCACATGGCAAGCAGTACCGGAGCGCCAAGTCTGGGACTAAAAGGCTTCTGAACAGTTTCTACCCACATGCCATAAGACTGATGAACAGTTAGTTTATCAAATGGCTTCCTGGACTATTTGCATTGACACTCTTTTTTTGTACTGACGCTTTTGCACTGGCTCTATGCACACTCACTGACACTCCAGCACACACATACACATACTACATAAGCTCAAATGCATATTGACACCACACACACACTCACACATACACACACTTTCACACTGTTTCACACTCTTCACATATGCTGCTGGTACTCTGCTTATTATCTATCCTGATTGCCTAGACACTTTTACCCCTACCTACATGTACATATTACCTCAACTAACTTGTATCCCTGCACATTGACTTGGTACCGATACTCATTGTACATAGCCTTGTTATTGTTATTTTATTTTGTTTGTGTAATTTTTCTTACTTTTAACTCTGCATTGTTGGGAAAGGGCTCGTATGTAAGTATTTCACGGTAGTCTACACCTATTGTATTCAGCGCATGTGACATAACATTTTATTTGATATGTTTTCCCTGTGCTTGTGAGTGTGATCGATGCACTGTTAAGCTGGCTAGCTGCTCTCTGCTTGTTCTAAATATAGAAAACATTGGCAGCATGGGCAGTCGTGGTGATTCTGTTTACACGCAAAAGTGAAATACAGTAATACAGTAAATACAAAGTATGTGGACAACCCTTCAAATTAGTGTATTTGGCCATTTCAGCCAGACCCGTTTCTGACAGGTGTATAAAATCAATCACACCCCCATGCAATCTCCATAGACAAACATTGGCAATAGATTGGCCCGTACTGAAGAGCTCAATGACTTCCAACGTGGCTTTGTCATAGGATGCCACCTTTCCAAAAAGTCAGTTTGTCAAACTAGAGCTGCCCCAGTCAATTGTAAGTGCTGTTATTATGAAGTGGAAACGTCTAGGAGCAACAACGGCTCATCCACGAAGTGGTTGGCCACACAAGCTCACAGAATGGGGCTTCCAAGTGCTGTAGCACGTAGTGCATACAAATTGTCTACCGAGCTCCAAACTGCCTCTGGAAGTAACGTTAGCACAAGTACAGTTAGTCGGGAGCTTCGTGAAATGGGTTTCCGCCATTGGGAGCCATTGGACTCTGGAGCAGTGGAAACGTGTTGTCTGGAGTGACTAATCACTCTTCACCATCTGGCAGTCTGACGGACGAATCTGGGTTTGGTGGATACCAGGAGAACGCTACCTGCCCCCATGCATAGTGCCAACTGTGAAGTTTGGTGGAGGAGGAATAATGGTCTGGGGCTGTTTTTCATGGTTTGAGCCAGGCCCCTTAGTTCAAATGAAGTGAAATCTTAACGCTTCAGCATACAATGACATTCTAGACAATTCTGTCCAACTTTATATATATAACTTTATATATCTTCCCAAAAAACAACCGGTAATTTGTAAACTTGGCATGATTATTATTTTGTGCTTTGCTGACAATATGACAATCCCCCCTGGCCCGGGTATTCAGCTTAGCAGGCAAGTAAGTATTTTGTGCAAATGGGGGATTTGATGACACACTTATTCATTAAAAAAGTACAACAAAAACAGAACACATAAAGATGCAGCTATTTGCCATTATTGAGAAGAGTGAACATCTAGGCCTATGTGTATTATTTTTGGAATCTAAAATAATTAGAAATGAGAATCTTTTTCCTGATTATTTTCATACCCATTGTAGAATAAAATATTTTCTGGCTGTGATAAGTTCATATTCCTGAAGTAGCCACATAACACATTTCTATGCGCATCTCTCATTTAACTGGGCATAGTAGCCCAGTAAATAGGCTATGTATTTAAGGTTTTGCTGTATGCAATCCCAAAGAGCAACGCTTATAATACACAGTCGAATTTAACTGGTGAACAGACAGTTAATATTTTACATTGAAGTATGTAGGCTGCAGCTAGCTACTACTGTAAGTGCTGTCATTTCCATTTTTCTGAGTAGCCTAGACAATGTTTCAGAATTTGCGAGCAGTCCACCATATCTAGGTTGGTGGAAAAGTCAATGGAAGACATTGAATTCTAACGTTCTGCTGACAGGTCCACAAGAATTTGCCATTGCTTTATCTTTCAGAAACTGTCACAGTCCTTGCCAAAGACAGCATAAGTTAGTGCAAATGATAAAAAGGTTCTGCCAACACCTCCAAAAACATTTGATCAAATTTGCCATTGCTCTTTCTTTTAGAAACTGCTGTGGCCCAACTCCAATAGTCCCAAATTATACAGCGTTATTGTTACCATAAAAGGTGAATGGAGGACGTTTTCCAGGCGGACTGTTGATGCTTGTTCACCTGAGCACAGTTTTACGACAGGTCTGATTTATAACGGGAGACATACGTATGTGTAGTATGCGCCGAATTTATCATTCTCAATATGTGCATTCTAACACAGGCTATTCATTTTCAAAAATGGCATGCGCAGATATTTAGTGTGAAATTTAAGCAACGGTTATAAATTAGGTCTCAGGCGTGTATTGTCGATAACTTAATTGCTTCAAAATCAGAAAATGCTTTGAATAGCATTAAAAGTTTCCCCTTAAGTTGTTGGTAATCATATTCAGAGCAGCTTGAACTGCTGTTTTTCCTCTCTATGTGTGGTAGATATAATATATGCATCCTTAACAACTAATTACTTCTCTCTTTAGTCTTTTATTACCAAGAAATTATAATGAAGGGGTCTTGTCAAGCATGAATTTGCAAAAAAGTTATGGATTTAATCATTTCTTTTTAGTGAGGCTGCTTTTATGTAAGATTATGATCATTCTTGTTTGAAAGTGCCATCTGCCACCTGAGAAATCTCACTCATTTGGTGTTTGAAGTCAGTTCGTCCAAGGCACCGAAAGCCTACTTTTATTTACAATTGGCTGTCATGGGAATATGGGCTGCTGGTCTTGTCTATTCATATCTTTAAAGTTCCCTGTAAATAGTTCAGACGCTCCCCAGGGATGTTACTTTTCAAGTTTGTTTAGAGTAACAAACTGCAGCTTTATTAGAGCCTCATAGAGCCTCATAGACACAGCTGGCGTCTCCTCATCACAACGACAGATTGTTAAGTAACAGGACATGTGACTGCAATGTCCGGAATAACACTGTACTCTAGTGATTCAATCTGGATACAAGTTCATTACACATCTTTCACGGGTCCACACTTGTCGATAGGTTGTTCATCAATTAACCTTACACTGAACAGTAAAACGCATTTACAAATGAATTATGTAGCAAATGGCAAATAGTGCAGTCTTCTATTTCCATGGCACAGAATTTGGTACTTTTTAACAACCACCAGTGTCTGTCTTCCCTCTGTGCCACCTCTCATTTCTTTATCTCCATGTGATGGAGAGATCTACCATACACCCTTTCATTCAGAAAAGGCTTTGGTTCGTGTTTAACATTCAAGAGGAGGATGATGAAGGGGTTCCCTGGGGAGAACGTAAAGAAGGAGTCATCGTCGAGCCTGAGGAAGGAATGAGTAATTCAGTATGCTGCTTTCTCCATCCACTCTCTGTTTCTCCAAACTCAAATGAGAGGAGCACTAGGGGCCCAGTTGTAAACAGCCAGGGAAATGTAGTCAGATCACATTGTAATGGAAAATTCCCGACAAGACACTAACAGATGCAGGATTACAGAAACACTGTCTGTATACTGGAATGTTTGGTTCAGAATTAGAATGAAGTTGTGACAAATTCATTCATAGGATGGACTGAATGGTGCAAATACCTGTCGCTACACATCAACTTCGACTTTACAAGTACAATGTTTGAAAATGCAGATTATTAGAAAACACAACACAAATCTCCACTCTGTAGAATCCATTTACAAACCTCCACCCTCACATGAATATACAAAGCCAAGACACATCTTTACCCTCGTTGAAAAGCACCATAACAGAACGTATAAATGGTTCCTCGTTAGCTTCTTCCTCCGTAAATCTTAGTGGCCACCAACTGGGCGCAGCATGACATTTCAAGCTGCCACTCGGGCTTCCGTGCTAGCTGTGACCCCTTGTAAAATTGCTCCCTCCTTGCTGCCTCCTTCTGCTCCCATGGGAGGCGACCCCTCCCAGCCAGAATCTCCTCATACGTCCAGGATCCTTTCCCATTCAAAATGTCCTCCCACGTCCATTTCTACTGACCACACTACTTGGTCTTTTTGTGGTGGGTAGTTCTGTAACGTCTGTCGTCGGATGCAGAAGGGGCGGCATGGTAGCCTAGTGGTTAGAGCGTTGGACTAGTAACAAGCTAGCTGACAAGGTACAAATCTGTCGTTCTGCCCCTGAACAGGCAGTTAACCCACTGTTCCTAGGCCGTCATTGAAAATAAGAATTTGTTCTTAATTGACTTGCCTGGTGAAATAAAGGTAAAACAAAAAATAAAATAAAAAAGAAGGAGACCAAGGTGCAGCGTAAGTGTTCATGATAAATGTATTACTCCAAACATTCAAACAAAACAACAAAGAGTGAAAACCGAAACAGTCCTGTCAGGTGCAGACACTAAACAGAAAACAACTACCCACAAAACCCAAACTAAAAAGCACAACTTATATATGATCCCCAATCAGAGACAACGATAGACGGCTGCCTCTGTGTCACACCCCGACCATAGTTTGCTTTGTATGTTTCTATGTTTTGTTTGGTCAGGGTGTGATCTGAGTGGGCATTCTATGTTGGATGTCTAGTTTGTCTTTTTCTGTGTTTGGCCTGGTATGGTTCTCAATCAGAGGCAGGTGTTAGTCGTTGTCTCTGATTGGGAGCCATATTTAGGTAGCCTGTTTTGTCATTTTGGGTTGTGGGTGATTGTCTATGTTAGTTGCTTGTGTCAGCACGCGTCACGGTCGTTATTTGTTTATTGTTTTTGTGCAGTTCACTTCGTGTTTTTTGTCATCTATTAAATGATTCATTCACACCACGCTGCGCTTTGGTCCGTTTCTTACGACGATCGTGACATTCTGATTGGGAACCACACCAACATAGAAATAAAGAAACTAGAATGCCCACCCTAGTCACACCCTGGCCTAACCAAGATAGAGAATAAAAGCCTCTCTATGGCCAGGGCGTGACGCAACCAAATGACCTGGATGGCAGTTGAACATTAAAAGTATACAGTACAAGTGATCAATGCTGTTCGAGATTCTGCTCAGATTATTATAGAACTTGTGAAGGTCTCCACAGACCTGCGACCTTTGCATACTATTTTGAACATGCACGCTTTCTATGATTACATAAGAAGACATTTATAGTTACAGTAGGCTAACCTCAACATGTGGCCAAGGATGTGTTACTCATTTTAAGGTGGAATAAATACTTCTACATTAGTTTGTAAGAGCTTTAACTTTAAGATATTTACTGTATTACAAAAGTATTGAAATGTGTTTGGTTCACAATGCAACCAAATATCAACACTTAAAGGATATATCTAATGCTTGGATAGATTCATCTGAACCACATTTTTTGGGGGGGTTGAGTTAGAGACGTGAATCCAACATACTTTTGGTCATGTAGTGTATGTGGACATCTGTTAGTCAAACATCTCATTCCAAAATCATGGGCATTAATACGGAGCTGGTCCCCCCTTTGCTGCTATAACAGCTTCCACTCTTCTGGGAGGATTTGCTGCGGGGATTTGCTTCCATTCAGCCACAAGATCATTAGTGGAGTCGGGTACTGATGTTGGACGATTAGGCCTGGCTCGTAGTCATCGTTCCAATTCATCCCAAATGTATTTGATGGGGTTGAAGACAGGACTCTGTGCAGGCCAGTCAAGTTCTTACCACCCGATCTCGACAAACCATTTCTGTATGGACCTCACTTTTTGCACTGGGGCATTGTCATGCTAAAACAGAAACTGTTGCCCCAGACAATTATTCCTCCTCCACCAAAAATTCAGTTGGCACTATGCATTCGGGCAGGTAGCATTCTCCTGGTTTCTGCCAAACCCAGATTGGTCTGTCAGACTGACAGATGGTGAAGAGTGATTCCTCACTCCAGAGAACACGTTTCCACTGCTCCAGTGTCCAATGGCGGCAAGCTTTACACCACTCCAGCCGTCGCTTGGCATTGCACATGATGATCCTAGGCTTGTGTGCGGCTGTTATTGGACTGACGTTGCTTCCAGAGGCAGTTTGGAACTCGGTAGTGAGTGTTGCAACTGAGGGCAGTTGATTTTTACGCAAAAATCAGTTGATATGCGCTTCATCTCTTGCCGGTCCCGTTCTGTGAGCTTGTGTGGCCTACTACTTTGCGGCTGAGCCGTTGTTGCTCCTAGACGTTTCCACTTCACAATAACAACACTTACAGTTGACTGGAGCAGGGCAGACATTTGACGAGCTGACTTGTTGGAAAAGCGGCATGCTATGATGATGCCAGGTTGAACGTCACTGAGCTCTTCAGTAAGGCCATTCTACTGCCAATGTTTGTCTATGGATGCATGGCAGTGTGCTCGATTTTATACACCTGCCAGCAACGGGGGTGGCTGTAATAGCCGAATCCACTAATTTGAAGGGGTGTCCACATACTTTGTATATGTATATAGTGTATCATTTGTTAACTTTACTGTATTACAAAAGTGTCTTTAATTCCAGTTTGTCTTCAAATTAACCTTGGTAGCCTATTGTTTTTCATGGTTGTAAATTGAACTGTACGTATTGGACACGTGTTTATGGTAGGCTGACATTGCTTAATTGATTACGTGGGTCAAATTTGATCCACATAAGTGTATTGTGCCATATCACAACTTGTTGCTGTACTCATGAGCAGCATGGTTTTCAATGTTTGAAGTGGGCCTATAGGCCTATTTGTTTGGCAAGACAGCTTTGCACGGCTGTTTTGGTTCTTTGGATGTCCATTCACCTTTTGTTTACTGCGTTTGTTTACTATTAATGTAACTTGCCTAAATATAGATTGTGGTTTGCCTTTATCGGTCTGATATTTAAGCCTACTTTGTATCGTTGTTTTGTTCTGTTCGCATTCATTCTTTCGAATTTGCAGTTGTGTCGCTATTCTAAGCCAAAATGCTAGTCAGTATTTTTGTTTGCGTGCATGAATAACTAGGCTACTACTTTCAGCATTTAGTTTGCATTATTTTGGTAAGACAACTGTATGTACGGCTGCATTCACATAGGTTGTTTGTAATAGGTAAATTACCCTATCTATTTTGTAGCCTATTTTCATTACCAAAACGGCCTGGCTTTAGTGTGAAGGGTACTGTCCATTGCGCTGATACAGCGCCAAACTGTCACTTCAACATGGTCTCAGAGTCTCTGCATTTGAAATGTATGTTTATTTTGGTATAGCATGATAAGCTAAATTCAATATAATTCTAATTCAAGAACCCCCCAAAATGTAGCTCACCAGAAAGTGGGAAAAAGGGCTGCCTAAATATGCTCCCCAATCAGAGACAATGATAAACAGTTGTCTCTGATTGGGAACCATATCAGGCCAACATAGAAATACACAACATAGAATGCCCATCCCAAATCACACCCTGGCCTAACCAAATAGAGAAACAAATTGTCTCTCTAAGGTCAGGGCGTGACAGTAAACCTCTGGAAGTCAAAAGTGTTCTCCTATGGGGATAGCCAAAGAACTCTTTTGGAACCCTTTTTTTCTTCGAGTGTAGGCCTAAATAATATCATTGATTATATTTGACTATGAAGTATGGTTACATTTCATTTGCTCTGTTAAACCTACCCTTTGGAATGACTTCGATAGCAACAGTGAATATAAGAGATCGCTCAATAATCATTCTCATGATAGCACATTGGTAGTAGTCAGTGACAAATATCAAAGCTAAACTGGGCTTGGTTTAAAACCCTGGATAGGAGACTAAATGGATGGCTGTAGTGAAATCAACTCTCCAGTAGGAGGTGTTGCCCAGATTATTTTTTTCTTCTGATAGTGGATAAAACGTTAAAGATCTGACGTTGTTTCAAGGGTACAAATTCTACATATTTTATACAAGGTTTGTCTATGCTGAAAATTGGTTTTAATGGTCACATTACCTTGTGGTTGAAATTTCCACATCACACTACAGTTTGCACTTACAGTTTAGCCATTTAGCAGATGCTCATATCCATACCGACTTGCAGGAGCAATTAGGGTTAAGTGCCTTGCTCAAGGGCACATTGACCGATTTTTCACCTAGTGGGATCCAGGATTTGAACCAGCGACCTATTGGTTACTGGCCCAATGCAATAGGTTACCTAACGCTGCTGAATATGTTGACACATTACGATGACACAACGTTGATTCAACCAGTTTATGCCCAGTGGGCACTGAGCTCTGCTATTACTCATGCATGAATCAGAGCATCCTTCTAGAATGGCCTCTAATATGCATGCAGAGTATGAGGCGGAAGCCGCCCACTGTACTTGTTGCCATCAAGTGTAACAAAGCAATATGAGTATTTTTTCCCCAGAAACACTCAAAGGGGAGGTATTTAGGATAGCGTAGAGGAAGTGAAGCACAGAGAGTTGTCAGGTTGGACATGTAAGGTAAGAGCCTTCTGGTGTAGAGAAGAGAGTAGAGCAACAGCATTAGAACTCATGATAAACAATGCAAAATGTGACAGCAGATAAACTCCACAAAAATGGATTGTAAAATTTGATATATGATGTAGAATGTAGATGTAGAATCAAAAAGACATACCGTAGCCTACACTGTCTTCCCATGGCTATGTTTTCCCATTTACGGTGAAAGATCTTGTTGGTTCCACCTAATTTCAAGGCTTCTCTGCACAAGCTTTAACTGGTTTCCCACTGGACAAAAACTGGTTGACCCAACATTGTTTCCACGTCATTTCAACCAAAGAAATCAATGTAATGACGTTGAATGAATCATTTCTATGGTGAGTGCACCATGCATGTGCCCGTCTCATTCAAAAGTGGGGGATTTTGTGAAGGGAAATAAATCTGCAAATTACATTTGTTCCTCAATTCCCCTATGCACCGTTGCTATACCATCTAGCGTTTCAAGATAAAACAACCAATATTATGTGATTTCAAAGAGCTTAGGATGCACTTCCAGGACTTCACTAACATCACCTAGCCATTCCTCCTCACAGGCTACCAGCGCTTTGTACAACATGTGAATTCCAACAATGCCTGTGTTGTGTGTTAATATCTATTTGTATTACCTTGAGGATGGAGAATGGCACACAGAGCAAACACAGATGCAGAGAGCATACACAAGTTTGTGGATTTAAGCGTCTGCCTCAATAAATATTCCATGAGTGAAATGATGCTGTAAGCAAACTGACCCCAGCATGGTATAGTTCCCACCCGGGCTTTGGCTTTGACCTTTACCTTCATCTCTCTGTGAGAATTATCATTCTGCTCATTGTTTGATTATGCCATGTTCTTTTCGATCGCCCCTTGTGAGGGTGGAACCTGACAAAAACATTTTACAGAGAGCAGAAAGACAATGGCTTTGACTGCTACATGCCTGAGGGATGGAGAGACTAACCATGGCTGATAGTGGGTAGGGTACTATACAAAGCAACTAACACCCTAAGACAATGCACCAACTAACAATAACAATGCATGTTATAAATGCTGTACTATAGTAATACCTAACCTCGCTTGGTGTGAATGCTTTCCCAGTACTTGTAGTACAGCCATGGGTGATTGGCAGCACAGTTGAAGTCATGACAATTCAGATGTTTTCAGGTGCTCCCCATATGAATCAGGAAGAGGGAGTTCAATGTGTCACATTACCTCACTTCTCTCTCTCTCTCTCTCTCTCTCTCTCTCTCTCTCTCTCTCTCTCTCTCTCTCTCTCTCTCTCTCTCTCTCTCTCTCTCTCTCTCTCTCTCTTCCTCTACTCTGTTACCAAGTTACCAAGGATATATATTTTTTCTTCTTTCCATTCCCCCAGCATAACCACAGATAACATTAGGGCAGCCATTACGGTGTGTTTAATCTGGCATGCAGGCAGCCTGAGCTCCCTCCCCTCCTGCAAACAGTCTGTGATTGAGCTGGAAACCACATCATCAGAACTGTCCCTCCACTCACCAGGGCTGACCTGCCTGCCTGACTGCTGCCTGCTGGGTAATTGAAAAAGGATATGAAATGTGATTCGCGGTCTGCAAGGAGTACACCTGATGGGGCTCACTATTGACTAGTCCAGGACTAATGTAGATATCAGAATATTCCCTGTGTGGATGTTAATTGAGGTAGAATCCTGTAGAGGCACACCATCACACACTCAGGGAGAGAACCCGTTATGTACATGGGTTCAAAGGCAGTGTGAAATAGGTCACACTGGGAGATTGTTGTGAATGGACAATTCCACGGTGACGGAATTGCGCTGAGACTCAGATTTCTCACTTAAAATGTTTTCCAAACAAAAACCATTGATTTCAAAGTTTAACAAACCATACAACACTATGCATAATAACTCATTTTAAAGATGCACTATGCAGAAATAGTCTAATAGTTTCTGTGACAAAACAAGAAAGTATAGTGTAGAGAATCCGTGTACCATCTAAAACGCTGTGAAATATATTTTTCATAACCAAAAATATGGGTTATTACTGTTTATTGCTTTTTGAAACTGGTGTATAAAACCAAAAGTAAAATACGCAAAAACAAACGTATCCCATTTAATACCAAATCTATTCCAGACATGAAAATATCCACATCAAGTGTCATTAGTAACCCTTTGAAGTAATCAATCATTATTTTTCGATATTTTACTGGAAAAGTAGGTGGAAAAGTATGTTTCATAATGGGATAATGTTACATATACTAAATTAACATATTTCTCCTATGCAGTTATCAAAGTTCTTATAAATCCCAACCCAGTTATTAACACATTTAAAACTCTGTCACTAGCAGTCTCCAGCATTGCCACTAGAATGCCCGGTCACATTCCAGTGTGACTATTTTACACATCAAAAACCCTTATACAACACGATATGAATACTGAGAGCAAAGACAAAACAAACAAAAAAACATCAACATATTTCAACGTTGTTTCTTTATGGTTACATACATTGTTTTTTTAATTTTTTTATTTTTATTTTTTTATTTCACCTTTATTTAACCAGGTAGGCTAGTTGAGAACAAGTTCTCATTTGCAACTGCGACCTGGCCAAGATAAAGCATAGCAGTGTGAACAGACAACACAGAGTTACACATGGAGTAAACAATTTAGCAAGTCAATAACACAGTAGAAAAAAATGGGCAGTCTATATACAATGTGTGCAAAAGGCATGAGGAGGTAGGCGAATAATACAATTTTGCAGATTAACACTGGTGATAAATGATCAGATGGGCATGTACAGGTAGAGATATTGGTGTGCAAAGAGCAGAAAAGTAAATAAATAAAAACAGTATAAAAACAGTATGGGAATGAGGTAGGTGAAAAGGGTGAGCTATTTACCAATAGACTATGTACAGCTGCAGCGATCGGTTAGCTGCTCGGATAGCTGATGTTTGAAGTTGGTGAGGAGATAAAAGTCTCAACTTCAGCGATTTTTGCAATTCGTTCCAGTCACAGGCAGCAGAGTACTGGAACGAAGGCGGCCAAATGAGGTGTTGGCTTTAGGGATGATCAGTGAGATACACCTGCTGGAGCGCGTGCTACGGATGGGTGTTGCCATCGTGACCAGTGAACTGAGATAAGGCGGAGCTTTACCTAGCATGGACTTGTAGATGACCTGGAGCCAGTGGGTCTGGCGACGAATATGTAGTGAGGGCCAGCCGACTAGAGCATACAAGTCGCAGTGGTGGGTGGTATAAGGTGCTTTAGTGACAAAACGGATGGCACTGTGATAGACTGCATCCAGTTTGCTGAGTAGAGTGTTGGAAGCCATTTTGTAGATGACATCGCCGAAGTCGAGGATCGGTAGGATAGTCAGTTTTACTAGGGTAAGCTTGGCAGCGTGAGTGAAGGAGGCTTTGTTGCGGAATAGAAAGCCGACTCTGGATTTGATTTTTGATTGGAGATGTTTGATGTGAGTCTGGAAGGAGAGTTTGCAGTCTAGCCAGACACCTAGGTACTTATAGATGTCCACATATTCAAGGTTGGAACCATCCAGGGTGGTGATGCTAGTCGGGCATGCGGGTGCAGGCAGCGATCGGTTGAAAAGCATGCATTTGGTTTTACTCGCGTTTAGGAGCAGTTGGAGGCCACGGAAGGAGTGCTGTATGGCATTGAAGCTCGTTTGGAGGTTGGATAGCACAGTGTCCAATGACGGGCCGAAAGTATATAGAATGGTGTCGTCTGCGTAGAGGTGGATCAGGGAATCGCCCGCAGCAAGAGCAACATCATTGATATACACAGAGAAAAGAGTCGGCCCGAGAATTGAACCCTGTGGCACCCCATAGAGACTGCCAGAGGACCGGACAGCATGCCCTCCGATTTGACACACTGAACTCTGTCTGTAAAGTAATTGGTGAACCAGGCAAGGCAGTCATCCGAAAAACCGAGGCTGTTGAGTCTGCCGATAAGAATTTGGTGATTGACAGAGTCGAAAGCCTTGGCGAGGTCGATGAAGACGGCTGCACAGTACTGTCTTTTATCGATGGCGGTTAACATTGTTACTTTAGTGCAATATGTATTGAAACTTTGTAACATTTGAACTTGTACTTTAGTGCAATATTCATTGTAACATTGTCATTGTGACATTTTAGTGCAACATTCACTAACAACTGTATAGCAGTTGTGTGATTCTTTCCCACTGAACATAAAGGTAACATTTAGGATAGAGGTAGCCTGTAGATTATTGTTGGTATAATTTCATTATTCCAATATGTTTTCATTAATTGAATTCACTTAGTCTATTTTATGAGAATTTGTAAGATTCTTATTTGCATAAAATAGATGGAGACCAGTCTTGTCAAAATGAGATAATAGTATTTATTCTCGGAGCGCGCTGCCATGTAACCACGAACAGTAGTTTATATACAAAACATGACGTCACAGGTCATAAAATATTCTTTCTCCCAACAGTTCAAAAGTTCATTCGAGATAACTTCAGAAGGTTTTTCATCGATCACCCTTCAGCAGACAGTTCCAGCTAATGGAAAACCTAAGAAAATACACAATGTCTTTATCTGAACATTCCAGTGCTAAGTTGAGTCGGTTCAACCATAGGTTAAGTACCCTTTCTGCTTACTTAAAAAAAAACACTTCCAATCTTCTCCAACCTGGCTGGAATGGTATTTATTTAATTTAATTACCCCCTGTTTCAGGCTCCACAATCCCTCACTTATGAATTCATATTGGGATAAGAGCGTCTGCTAAATGACTTAAATGTAAATGTAAATGTAATCAGATATAATAAAACAGAGTATAAGTTTACTTAGTTACAGTTCTATTTAAAATGGGGATATTGTTTAGTCATTTATTCATAAAATTCCTAACAAATATGCATTCAAGTAGAGGCCTACACTGAACAAAATACAATTATATATATAAAAAGCTCCACTGCACTATGAGTGCTTATGAATATATATATATATATATATATATATATATATATATATATATATATATTATAGAGTTAGGCTTCAGACCCAAGTGCAAGATTAGTATGTGCATCACTATTTTAAACTGTGATCTGTCAGACCTACTGTCATACAGTATGTCCTGAATCAATTGACCTTCTTTACCAAAAACATTTCAGTCATTTTGATTGTCTTTTTCGTCGACTTTTCTTTTCTTCCTAGAGTCCGTTGTACTGCTTCTCCTCACCCTTTATCCACTTGTCTTTTCTTCCTAGAGTCCGTTGTACTGCTTCTCCTCACCCTTTATCCACTTGTCTTTTCTTCCTAGAGTCCGTTGTACTGCTTCTCCTCACCCTTTATCCACTTGTCTTTTCTTCCTAGAGTCTGTTGTACTGCTTCTCCTCACCCTTTATCCACTTGTCTTTTCTTCCTAGAGTCTGTTGTACTGCTTCTCCTCCCCCTTTATCCACTTGTCTTTTCTTCCTAGAGTCCGTTGTACTGCTTCTCCTCACCCTTTATCCACTTGTCTTTTCTTCCTAGAGTCCGTTGTACTGCTTCTCCTCACCCTTTATCCACTTGTCTTTTCTTCCTAGAGTCCGTTGTACTGCTTCTCCTCCCCCTTTATCCACTTGTCTTTTCTTCCTAGAGTCCGTTGTACTGCTTCTCCTCACCCTTTATCCACTTGTCTTTTCTTCCTAGAGTCCGTTGTACTGCTTCTCCTCACCCTTTATCCACTTGTCTTTTCTTCCTAGAGTCTGTTGTACTGCTTCTCCTCACCCTTTATCCACTTGTCTTTTCTTCCTAGAGTCTGTTGTACTGCTTCTCCTCACCCTTTAT
Organism: Oncorhynchus keta; assembly: GCF_023373465.1. NCBI lineage: Eukaryota > Metazoa > Chordata > Actinopteri > Salmoniformes > Salmonidae > Oncorhynchus > Oncorhynchus keta. The sequence continues at coordinate 24,320,586 of NC_068452.1, forward strand.
CCACTTGTCTTTTCTTCCTAGAGTCTGTTGTACTGCTTCTCCTCACCCTTTATCCACTTGTCTTTTCTTCCTAGAGTCTGTTGTACTGCTTCTCCTCACCCTTTATCCACTTGTCTTTTCTTCCTAGAGTCTGTTGTACTGCTTCTCCTCCCCCTTTATCCACTTGTCTTTTCTTCCTAGAGTCTGTTGTACTGCTTCTCCTCACCCTTTATCCACTTGTCTTTTCTTCCTAGAGTCTGTTGTACTGCTTCTCCTCACCCTTTATCCACTTGTCTTTTCTTCCTAGAGTCTGTTGTACTGCTTCTCCTCACCCTTTATCCACTTGTCTTTTCTTCCTAGAGTCTGTTGTACTGCTTCTCCTCACCCTTTATCCACTTGTCTTTTCTTCCTAGAGTCTGTTGTACTGCTTCTCCTCACCCTTTATCCACTTGTCTTTTCTTCCTAGAGTCTGTTGTACTGCTTCTCCTCACCCTTTATCCACTTGTCTTTTCTTCCTAGAGTCCGTTGTACTGCTTCTCCTCACCCTTTATCCACTTGTCTTTTCTTCCTAGAGTCTGTTGTACTGCTTCTCCTCACCCTTTATCCACTTGTCTTTTCTTCCTAGAGTCCGTTGTACTGCTTCTCCTCCCCCTTTATCCACTTGTCTTTTCTTCCTAGAGTCTGTTGTACTGCTTCTCCTCCCCCTTTATCCACTTGTCTTTTCTTCCTAGAGTCTGTTGTACTGCTTCTCCTCCCCCTTTATCCACTTTTCTTTTCTTCCTAGAGTCCGTTGTACTGCTTCTCCTCACCCTTTATCCACTTGTCTTTTCTTCCTAGAGTCTGTTGTACTGCTTCTCCTCCCCCTTTATCCACTTGTCTTTTCTTCCTAGAGTCTGTTGTACTGCTTCTCCTCCCCCTTTATCCACTTTTCTTTTCTTCCTAGAGTCCGTTGTACTGCTTCTCCTCACCCTTTATCCACTTGTCTTTTCTTCCTAGAGTCTGTTGTACTGCTTCTCCTCCCCCTTTATCCACTTTTCTTTTCTTCCTAGAGTCCGTTGTACTGCTTCTCCTCCCCCTTTATCCACTTTTCTTTTCTTCCTAGAGTCCGTTGTACTGCTTCTCCTCACCCTTTATCCACTTGTCTTTTCTTCCTAGAGTCCGTTGTACTGCTTCTCCTCACCCTTTATCCACTTTTCTTTTCTTCCTAGAGTCCGTTGTACTGCTTCTCCTCCCCCTTTATCCACTTTTCTTTTCTTCCTAGAGTCTGTTGTACTGCTTCTCCTCACCCTTTATCCACTTGTCTTTTCTTCCTAGAGTCTGTTGTACTGCTTCTCCTCACCCTTTATCCACTTTTCTATTTTTCTTTTATTGTCTTTTTCAGCCCTTTTTCATTCGCTCTTATCGCCTTTTCTACTGTCTGTGGTATATCTTGAAGCACTCAATGTGCAGTGGCGCTTTGTATTTCTCAGATGCATAGGTAGTATGTTTGTCACAATGATGACTGATACAGTTGTTCCTGTCATGACCTGTTTGCGTAGGTTCAGCCTATACATTCAACAACCTGGCTGGCAAATGGCCTGTCTCCCCCTCAAGGTCCATATCTGACCCATCGCTATCACAATCACTCAGGACAGCATCTTTCTCATTTTGAGGGATAACTGCAATGTTGCATGCCTTGTCTGGGCAGTCACCTAGATCCAACATATCCAGAACTTGACTCAAAGTGAAACTAAAAGAAAGAACAGAGTAGAAAGTCAGGTAGAACAAGAACTATGTATGTGTATAACTATGTGTATACCTAGATGCACTGTGTTATCCCACCGGTCACTATTGTTGCCGTCAACATGTTTATACATTCTATGACCACACTGAACAAAGTTGAGGAATTGCAAATGCATATATCAATACTAGACACCTTAAAGATGACGTGTACCAAAAATCGTTGTCCTAACTTTATGTTAACATACTTTACTAACCATTTGTTTGGAAGCTTTGATGCAGCCATCCTCTTCTCATGGTGCAACCAGGAAGTTAACAGCTCTGGTCATGTAACATTTTACACTAAACATGTGACACTGCATATCATTCATTGAGACCCTTTATTATTTCAATATTTGATGGAAATACATTGATAGATCATTCAGTAACATTTATAGAGCCTTATAACCGCAAAGTTGTTTTACGGTCACTATTGTGACCGATGGGATTAAATAGGTTAAGAATGGGAAGCATAGAAATAATGGAGAGAGAACAGATCTACCGCTTCATAGACTTGCTTTCAATGAGAATGACAGATCTATCAAAAAAATGGCAGAAATTATTCCGAACATTTTACAAAAACATATTTACTGGGAGAACTGTGTAGATGCTAAGTTTTTACACCCGGTAACAGAATTGTGATAAAGGAATTTCATCATGCGTCTTTGATCAGTACTACACAGAAATGCATAATTATGGATATAAATGTCATTCTCTTCATGGTGAGGTATCCTAAATAGGCACACAAAAGTAGAAATATGCAATATCCTCCTTTGCACGTTTGGGTATTATTTACACACGGGCTATTATTTTTTTATGAACTCCACCTCCAAATAAAACTGCTATTTGTTTGGTTCGAACTGGACAAATTTAAACCAATCATAGACGTCTATGTTTCACAAGTATGGACATCGAAACACAGCACAGTAGAGATCAGTAGTGTACAGTGGAGTACAGTACAGTAGAGTTCAGTACAGTAGAGTATAGTCAAGTAGAGTATAGTACAGTAGAGCTCAGTACTATATTATATTCTACTTTTCTTTCTGTACTGCAGTGGTTCACAAACTCAGTCAGGCTTTCAACTTACTCTTGAGTGGGCGAGGATGCTGGTTACAGCAAATAGAATGGGTAGGTGTAAGTAAGAGCCGGAAGAGGTGACATTAATTGGAGAGAGGAGAAGAGAGAGAGAGCGAAAGGGGTTGTCCAGACTTTTCACATTCTTGCTTTGACCATCAGATGACAGAAAGAGAAAGAAAACAGTAATGAGCTGAACTTAACAGTATGTCAGTGACGGTAGGACAATAGCAGGTGACCCAGCACTGGTTTTTTGACTACTAGGATTTCACATTGTAGCCAAATAAGTTGCAGAAATTATCTTAATAATTAATAAACAAAATGTATATCACTAAAAACACTAACTAATTGATAGGTCAACCTTGTTACTTCTGTGAACTTTTGTTATCCTCCCTCCCCATGAGGGAGAGAAATTAGAAAATATCCTAAAGATATGTGGGGTTTTGGTAACGGAATTACAAGGCACAAGGTAATGTTTCTTAAACTTACAGAAGGCAGAAAAATTATCCTAAACTAAATATAAGTGTTGATATTAGTTGGTAGGATTCTGTACTTCATTCTTATGTTTTGATGTACTGTATTTGTAATGACTTTTAAGGCTTTTTCTGTTTTTGGAAATGTGTACAAATGAAAACTTCTTCAGGCTAGGGTTTATTTTTTCTCCATTTCCGCCTGACTGACATGCCCAAAGTAAACTGCCTGTTGCTCAGGCCCTGAATCCAGGATATGCATATAATTGGTACCATTGGAAGGAAAACACTCTAAAGTTTGTAGAAATGTTTAAATAAAGTAGGAGACTTTAACACAATAGATATGGTAGGAGAAAATCCAAAGAAAAACCAACCAGAATAATTTATTTTGAGAGCCTATGCACTTCCAATGGAACGTGTAGGGAAATAATTAAATCAAGCTCACAGTATGCAATTCCTATGGCTTCCACTGGGTGTCAGTAGTCTTTGTTCAAGGTTTCAGGCTTGTTTCTTCCAAAACGAGTAAGAAATATGAGTTTTACTACATGGACACAGACTTGGAAATGTGTGCATGTCCGTATGAAATATTATAGTTTTATTACATTTTAGGGTATCTGAGGATTGAATAGAAATGTATTTTGACTTTGTTGAAACAAAGTTTAGGGGTACATTTTCGGATTCCTATCTTGGCATGTTGAACAAGTGGATTACTCAAATCGATGGCGCCAACTAAACAGACTTTTTGGGATATAAAGAAGGATTTTATCTAACAAAACGGCACTACATGTTATAGCTGGAACCCTTTGGATGACATATCAAGGGAAGATTTTCAAAAAGTAAGTGAATATTTCATCGCTATTTGTGAATTTATGAAGCCTGTGCCGGTGAAAAAAAAAAACATTTTTATGTGGGGCGCCGTCCTCAAACAATCGCATGGCATGCTTTCGCTGTAAAGCCTACTGTAAATCGGACAGTGCAATTAGATTAACAATAATTTTAGCTTTTAACCGATATCAGACACTTGTATGTACCTAAATGTTAAATATCCATAATTTTTCTGATTATTTATTAGAATTTCACGCCTCCCAGTTTCACTGGAAGTTGTCCCTCTAACGGGACGCCTAGCCTTAAGTTAATTCAAAAATGAAGTCAATAATTATTCAACCCCTTTGTTATGGCAAGACTAAATAAGTTCAAATCTTATCAAGTCACAAGTTGCATGGACTCAATCTGTGTGCAATAATAGTGTTTAACATGATTTTTGAATGACTAACTCATCTCTGTAACCCCACGCATACAATTATCTGTAAGGTCCCTCAATCCAGCAGTGAATTTCAAACACAGATTCAACCACAGGGAGGTTTTCCAGTACCAGGGAGGTTTTCCAGTGCCTTGCCAAGAAGGGCATCTATTGGTAGATGAGTTAAAAAAAAGCAGACATTGAATATCCCTTTTAGCATGGTGAAGTTAGTAATTACACTTTGGATGGTGTATCAATACACCCAGTCACAACAAAGATACAGACATCCTTCCAGTTGTCGGAGAGGAAGGAGACCACTCAGAGATTTCATGAGGCCAATGGTGACTTTAAAACAGTGTTAAATGGCTGTGATAGGAGAAAACTGAGGATGGATCAACAACATTGTAGTTACCCCACAATACTAACCTAATTGACAGAGTGAAAAGAAGGAAGCCTGTACTGAATAAAAATATTCAAAAACATGCATCCTGTTTGCAACAAGCCACTACTAAAGTACTACTGCAAAGAAAATGAGGCAAAGCAATTCTCTTTTTGTCCTGAATATAACGTGTTAGATTTGGGACAAATCAACTACAACACATTACTGAGTACCACTACATATTTTCATTGTCATGACTGCATCATGTTATGGGTATGCTTGTAATCTTTAAAGACTGGGGAGTTTTTCAGGAAACTATCAGAAATGGAATGGAACTAAACACAGGCAAAATCCTAGTGGAAAACCTGGTTTGGTCTGCTTTCCACCAGACACTGGGAGATGAATTCACCTTTCAGCAGGACAATAGCCTAAAACACAAGCCCAAATCTACACAGGAGTTGCTTACCAAGAAGACAGTGAATGTTTCTGAGTGGCCTGGTTGTAATTTGGACTTAAATATAAAAATCTATGGCAACACATGAAAATGGTTGTCTAGCAATGATCAACAACCAATTTGACAGAGCTTGAAGAATTTTGCAAAGAATAATTGGCTCCTACAGACTTACCCAGAAAGACTCACATCTGTAAGCCCTAACTACAGTATACAGATGAAGGATCTTAATTTGAGCCAGTTTTCTGTAGCAGGAATGTAATCCTGCAGCAACTTGAAACGTGAATTACTATGTGGATTATAATTAATTAACATTTTTGTAGGAGTTGAAATAAAGATATCCTGCAACAGGGTGATCAAAATAAGATCCATCATCTGTATGAGGCCTCCTGCTGTTGAAGTATGCATGCCGTCTGGGAAGAATGGATCTGTTGGGGATACATATTACATAATGTAATCATGAGGAATGTTCAACCATGAATGCTAAGTGAAGGCATCCTTGTAATCTCCAAGGTTCAGCAACCCCTTTAGTAAATGGTGTTTACACCAATAAATCATGCAATCCTTGAGGTTTTACACTTTTCATTAAGATTTTACATTCAGAGGTAAACCCCAATTTATTTGGAGGAATACTACAATGGGTCTCATCCTAAACCAAAAACCCCTGTTGAAAGGAGTGGTTTTTAAACCTTCATAATAAAGTTTCGTCCTAGAACCGTGATGTTTAAATTCATCTATCAGTTCTGTGTTCCATTGAAAATTCAGCTCCTCATGTTAGAAGCTGACATTTGTCCCAGGGGAAATGGTAAGCAGAACTAAGGCTCTCCTTTCCTTTCCAAGGCTCTCCTTTCCCGATGCTTCAAACCATACACGATGGAAGATGGATCAGAATCTTAGGGGACCAGCTCTGGACCATGCAGATGTGTGGAGCTGACTAATGTTCATTACCTTTTACAAAACTGGTTGATGAGAGTCATTATCCCGATGCTGAATTCTGAAGATTCTGTTGAACATTTGATCTCTGATCTTTTTGAATTTAGAATGTTAGCTAAGATGTATAACCTACACACTGTAATGTATGTTTTACATGTTAAAAAGGAATCTGTCTGCATAATGCACAGCCACACGAGATCCCCACAAACTTGACCCGGTAGTATATCATCATTCATTTCACGCTATCACGTTAGTTCATTACATTTTGATTGATGACGCACAGTCACATAACCGAGTTTCACCTTCAGAGACATAAATTATGTTTGAGGAGACGCCTTGAGGGAATAGACTGGATTGATCAACAGTTTTGGACACCATTCATTTAACAGAGTTGAACAGAGGCAAATTAAACTTTGGAAAAATGTCCGTCTGGTGGAGTCTGTCTTAACTGTACTCTTTTCACACATTCATTGTAACGGCTTTCTTCCGTTGAAGGAGAGTCGGACCAAAATGCAGCGTGGTTAGTTCGATACATCTTTAATAAAGAAAAACCACGAACAATACAAAAACGGAATGTGAAAACCTATACAGCCTATCTGGTGACCACTAACACAGAGACAGGAAAAATCACCCACGAAACACTCAAAGAATATGGCTGCCTAAATATGGTTCCCAATCAGAGACAACGAAAATCACCTGCCTCTGATTAAGAACCCCTCAGGCAACCATAGACTTTCCTAGACAACCCTACTCAGCCACAATCCCAATACCTACTAAAACCCCAATACAAAAACACACCACAAAATAAACCCATGTCACACCCTGGCCTGACCAAATAAATAAAGAAAACACAAAATACTAAGACCAAGGCATGACATTCATGTCCATTATCCTTGGATTTGGAGTGAAGAAGGTTGTTTTAGCCATCACTTTTGCCTGAAGATCATGTTTCCAATGTGGAGTATATTGACCCGGCTCCTGAGTGGCACAGCAGTCTAAGATACTGTTTCTCAGTGCTAGAGGTGTTATTACAGACCCTGGTTCAATTCCAGGCTGTATCACAACCAGTTATGATTGGGACTCCCATAGGGCGCCACGCAATTGGCCCAGTGTCATCTGTGTTAAGGTTTGGCCGGGGTAGACTGTCACTTTACATAAGAATTGGTTCTTAACTGACTTGCCTGATTAAATTAAGGGGGAGTAGTGGTGCTGCAGCACCCCCTGTGAAATCATCATTTAAAAAAAATATATTAATCAATTTAAAAAATAATAAAAATAACAAAAGTAGCGCACTTGGCCTTTACTAGTCCTGTATTAGTGGAACGATATAGCCATCTGTAGCGCGGGAAAAATGTATACGTCAAACACCTCTGTATTGTAATCTGTGTTTTCACTGATATCACCACTTGTCGGAGTCAAGTCCACACTCCATCCATATTTCATCTATCTTGCCTGTGAGCCAGTAATGTTGATGGATGACTTGTTTTGACAAGCAGGATAGACCGTGTCGCACTGTTGAACTATTGAGGTGTCACAAGGTGAAATATAAACTTGACTGAGAGGAGCGTATTAACAACGCTCCCAGACTCAACATCGCTGTCACACCCTGACTGAAGACAAGGTTTTATCCTCCTCTATTTTGCTTCTCTGTCACTTACCATTACCTCAATGTATCAGCCACACACAACCTCACTTCCACCCCACGGAACTGCAGACTCGTTGTGCTGCAGATTTATAGGACTTGCTTGTGAAATTACAAGCCCATTATATGTGATTCAAATTGGCTCATGCACAAGAGATGTCTCTTCTTCTGATGACTGTAATTTAGGCCATCTGGGTGGAGATCAGATCAGGTTGACTTCACAGCTCAATCACAGCTCCCTTTCAAATGAAATTGTGATTTTCAAATGGTTCTGTCAACTTAGACATAGAATGTCAATATTAACCGCAATTTACCGTGTGAAGGTAATTTTCTAATCTCAGTTGGAATGATAACAATTATGCGTACCTTATTTCATGGACAACCGAGGTGCTGTGTCGAAGTACAAACGCTCTATCAAAGCAGTCAATTGTATTTGACTCTAACATGACTTTTGCACTAAACCACTACACAGGCGTATCCAATCTATTGAAGCGCATGTGAATTCATTAATTACATGTTGTCAGCAAAACAACTTCCACACTGTGAAAACCCTCGGTGTTGACATGCACCCAATCAACAGTAATTCCTGTCTCAGTCGTAATTTCTCTGGCAAAGTTTGTAATAAGTGAATGTTTTCTTGCTGTGCTGACTTGAGCAGAATCAGTATGCCAAAAGGGATGTGGACGTGGTTCCATCTGTACGTATGCATCTGCAGCGCAGCCTGAACCACAGTCAGCTTCCTCAGCCAGACCTCCAGGCGAAGCAGCGAAGGCACTGATGGGCTTGAGTGCTAATCCTACCTTATCCCCAGGACAACGCTTCCCAGGTGCCAGAACCCAATACTGACAGGCACTTCAATCAAGGATTTTGTCTTTCATTCTCTCTCTCTCTATCTCTCTCTCCTTCAATTATTTTGTCTGTGTCAGTTGTTCCTCTACAATTTTCCTTATGGTGTATTAGCTTTTTGCATGGCCCCATGCTGAGTTTCTATTCTTCCTCCTCCCATCTCAGTGCGCTTCACCAAGTTTTAGAGCAACAAAAGCGTAAAGGCATGAAATGCTGTCTCTATTCATCCTGGCTTACATCCCTGGTATTTTCACTTTGAAGAATTACTGCCTCATCTTGGACACACTATGAAGCTCCATTTTTTATTCTCAGCCAGCTGTCTGCATTAGCTGACCTTTCAGGGTTCTAACACTGGGACAATGGACCTGTCTTGTCTGGCAGTCTGCAGTATTCAGAGATCAGGACTGGATGGCGACACTTCCAATTCAGCCTCCGAAAACCAGGCCCGGAATTCATACCTCGTGACAGATTTTATTAACGCAGGAAGACGTTGATGGATTAGCCTTCCTTTGAGGTGCAGACACATCCTTTTCAATGACAGACTATAAATAGTTGCCTGTGAATTTGGAATATAAAATATGTGCTTGTGACATTTTAATGTTTTTCTTCCTCGCTTCACATCTCTATTGCTGAGATACTGTATTTAAACAGGAAACAAGTCCTTTGGAAACTTTAGATCCATCTAACTAATTTCCTAACTCTAACCTTCAAATGTAATAACAAGGCAATACAATAATCTATTCTTATGACTTAAACAAAAATTGTATATGAAGCCGTTGTGGGAGGCTTATTCTCCCTGATCTATTTGCCCTGGAGGCGGGTGCTAACGACCATGCTGTCGGGGGTCTGGATCCTCTTTCACCTACGGTACGTTCATAACAGTCCATTTCCCATTCACTGTTTCTTTCATTTCTCCACGATGCTACAATAATTAATTTAATAAGGCCTCTCTTTTTCAGAATTGTTCATGTCCAAAGGTTGAATATTTTTTTGTTTGACCTTTTCTCAGATAGTCATCAAATAATCCAAGTTGCCCGAATGACAACATCAACATCATGACAACACATGAGTCAGACATCTTTCTGCTCGTAACAATTGGTATGCTTTATATTGCGTTTGTCACATGCAGAGGATGAACAGCTCTTTAGATGTCTTTTTTTCTGCACAGTTTCAGTGAGCCAAATGCCTGAAAGAGTCTTGTACAGATGCTTGCTGAGAAACCCAATCTGTTTACAAGCAGACAGAGACATTGGCTCGCTTGATGCCCCAGTTTTCCAAGACCTCAAAGATATCTTTAAGAGGATTGACCATAACATTAAACACCAATCCTGGCTCTTTTATGTAAACCTGTTTTATTCAATAAGATGAATAATAAGTTGAATTTGATGATAATAGTGTATATTGAGAGATGGTCGTCATCATGCTTTATCTGTCAACGACTTGACCATACAGTTGTGATGTATTATGAAGGGGTAGGCACATGATAGTATTGCGACATCAACTGGGGAAACAAGCAGAGCATCTGAAATGTGTCCTACTTCACATTATTTTGACAACATTCACTTTTCACAGTCAATCTGTCTCATCAAACCCAGACGATTGCTCAAAGAGGAACTTTTACCTATTTTTTTCCTCCCCAATATCTGCCATACTGCAAGTGCACTGTAATTACACACTATTGAGCAATGAGGCAATCTGGATTGCAAAGCAAATGAACAGGTTTTCAAACCAATATCCATGTGCTGATAGACCGACAAGCTGTTCTTTGAGCTCTGTGTGTGAACTCACTTTGAAAAATATTAAATGTGTGTGTGTGTGTGAAGATTTTTCTGTGAGCTTTTCTTCTGTAGATGCAAGCAGTGTTACTGCATATGGTGACACTTCTGCTTCAAGGTTACAACTTGCGATCCGATGTAATAAGTCAAAAACGTTCCCAAATATCATGGCAAATAGTCCTAATACATAGAGAGCTCATTATATGGCATAGCCTGTCTTGGAGATGGTCTCAGCCACTGTGCTACTTACTGTATACGGAAGCAGACTAACAAGTAGAAACCTCATGTGTGCACACTAATATGTAGCCGCAGGGCTAATTCAGGGGCTATGTATTTCAGCAGTACAGTTGGCTCCTCTGTGCCAGGAAGCATCTCTTCATCTGTAAACCTTTAACTAAAAGAGGGAGCTGGGAGACTTTACAGACTGTGGATGAAGAGCAACATCTCTAGTAACTCATTGATTTGGATGATCATTTTATTTGATGTCAATGAGCAGTGACTCTTATTAAGAATGACAATCGCTGGTAGATTGGGAGTGCCCTTGGACACGGTGTGACATACACGTTCCTTATACACGTTCCTTATCCAGTTGGGTGTAATACGTCCAAACATACAGTATGTGTGTTAAAATCACCCGTGTTTTATGTTTCCTGCTTTTCCCTGTGGTGTTCTCTATCCATGGAGACAAGACCAGAGTAATGAGCTCCAGAGAGAATTCAACGTGAGTTAAACACTGTTCATCTTGAATATTTATACACAACCAGAGCAAACATTTGAGGTCTATTGTGAGTGGAGCGCCTGTCATCATCCTGTTCTTCACTCAAGGACGTCCCTTACAGTTGATCTAACTCTTACACGGAACCCAAAACATGCTGCGTTCATGCGCCATCGTGCTCCATCGTGCATACATTTGTTTTGTCCCCCCCGCACCAAATGCGATCACGACACGCAGGAAGCAATTAAATTAATTTGGGGACAGGTCGAAAAGCATTAAACATTTATGGCAATTTAGCTAGCTAGCTTGTACTTGCTAGCTAATTTGTCCTATTTAGCTAGCTTGCTATATCCTGGGATATAAACATTGAGTTGTTATTTTATCTGAAATGCACATGGTCCTCTACTCTGACAATTAATCCACACATAAAACGTTCAACCGAATCGTTTCTAGTCATCTCTCATCCTTCCAGGCTTTTTCTTCTTTGAACTTATATCCTGATTGGTATCTAAACTTTCATAGTATTACCACGAAGACGAACAACACAGTCCGTCTTTCAATCACCCATGTGGGTATAACCAATGAGGAGATGGCACATGGCTATCTGCTTCTATAAACCAATGAGGAGATGGGAGAGGCAGGACTTGCAGCTCGATCTGCGTCACAAATACAACTGACTTCTATTTTAGCCCCTGGCAACACAGATGCTCGTTGACGTGGACGAGCAGTGTGGATGCAATAATTTAATAATATAGATTTCTAAATGTATTTTGCAACGCTCGCACACGACACCAGCAGTGTAGTCAGGGTGTTACATGCTGACTACACCGCTTGCATCGTGAGCGCGAGCATTGCAAAATAAATGTACACATAAATGTTACTCAATCAATGTACACACACTGCGAGCACGCGAGCACGAGCGTCTGCGTTGCCAGGCGCTAAAATAGAAGTTGCTTCTATTTGTGGTGCAGAATGCACTGCAAGTCCTGCCTCTCTCATCTCCTCATTGGCTTTTAGAAGCATTTGCCCACGTGCCATCTCCTCATTGGTTATACCCACGTGGGTGACTGAAAGATGAACGGAGGTCAGTGGTGGTAATATACCTTATGAAAGTTAGTTGCCAATTGCCATATAAAGTCCAAAGAAGAAAAAGCCAGGAATTAGGAGAGATGATTAGAAACGATTCGGTTGACCGTTTTATGTATGGATTAATTGTCGAGGTAGAGGTAGAGGACCATGTGCATTTCAGGCAAAATATCAACTCAACATTGAGTTGCAAGCTAGCTAAATAGTACAAATTAGCTAGCAACTGCAAGCTAGCTAGCTAGCTAAATTGACATACATGTATAATGCTTTTCAACCTGTCCCCAAATTTATATAATTGGTTCAAAGTTTGTTTTGATATTTCAACCTGCGTGTTGTGATCGTCAACTTGCGGATGCACGCACACACCCGGTTTGGGTATGTTTAGTCTTACTTGGCCCATAGTGTGAGACTGAGCTGAGACTACAGCTAAGAGTCACAGGCAAAGTCAAACAAATGTTTTTTCATTTTTACTTTGTTATAGTAAGTTTGTTTTGTTGCGGGTGTTCCTGTCTGTCACTGTGATTCGATCAAGGGGTAGTCAATCTCTGAATTGATATTTTAGGAGGCTGACAGCAAAGTCAGTGCAGAGTTGTGTCTATCTTCCATGAAGCTGATGTAGGGACAGGGTCTGAAGTGCATCAGTATAACTGGAGTATCCTCCTAGGATGGTGCAGCATGCTCTCTTCTGAATATGCTCCAGGTCATCAGACTGGGCCTTGGTCAGTGAGCTGTGCCAAGCAGGAGCGGGGCGTGTAAATGCTCACTAGGTCTTCCTATGGCACATGGAACCTTTTAAGGCAGCGAGTGAGAAAACACTTTCGTAAGAAGACATGTATTCTTAACTGACATTTTATCCTTCGCTATAGATTTAAGAAGAAAGTTAAGCAAAGTTGCTATTCCTCAAAAAATGTACTGGAAATTTTATTGCGCTATTTCTGATGTTTCTCCTTAAGCAAAAAGTTAAGAAGTAATTTGATTCTTGAAAATAAAGTTATTGGAAATGTTCTTAATTCCAAGATAGCTAAACCATTGTCTTAAACTCAGGGCAGTGAGAGAAAAAGCTCATAAAAGCAATTGAACATGCTCAATTCCCTCACAAACGGATTATTTTAAACACAAGAACATGTTTTAGAACAGTAATCTTAGTAAGAAATATGCTAATTGGATTGCCATTGCTAGCTAGATCGCTAGCTAAAACGGTTGCCTAGCAACAAACATCTTAAGAAGATTTGTAAGAAGATATTTGAGAAGTTTGTAAGAAAATCATTAAATCTTAAGATATTGTTGAGGAATTGCACTTACGAACTATTTTATGAACTTCTTTTTTTTTTTAAGAAGCTTCTTAAGTTTTTGCGTAAGAAGTGTTTTGTGAATCTGGGCCCTGCTCACCCCATTGTGAGTCCTTCTGTACCATTACCCCTGAAATGTTCACACTATCACACAGTTTGAGATCCTGGCCCTTGATCCGGAGAGGGCACGGGACAGGGGGCATGATAGGACTTTGCACTTGGCAGGGCTCAGTGACATTCTGCTTGCACGAACCCACATGTCGAAGTTGTTCGGGGCCCGGCTGCAGTGTGCTGATGTTTCCTGTTATATGCGTGTGGACCAGATTTAGATAGTCAACATATTTCCACCTACAGTTGACATCCTGGGCTGCGCTATCAATGACCGCAAGGAAGATGAAAGAGCCCAGAAGAATTCCTTGAGCCTTACCTCCTTCCGACTCCTGCCAGGCTGAGAGGCTGTCTTGGTAGTGTACCGGTTGGTTGCGGCCGGTCACAAAATTGCAGAGCCATGCTATGAGGACATGTTTGACACTCAGTTGGATTGATGGAGAAGTCAGTGGGGATGAATGTGGTTATGGTGGATGAGATGTTTAATTGCTTGTATAAACAGTACAGGAGGCATAGGTAGATGATCTTTCTGAGGTCTATGTTGGGTGTTATGTCTTCCTTCATCCTGTTGGCGAAGCGAAGCTCTCAGCAGCTTTTGATAGTTGTGGTGTTAGGGATATTGGCCGTAGCTGGTTGAGTGAAGGATGGTGGGCCTCGAGGATGGGAACGACCATGGCTTCTTTCCACTGGGAGGGGAATTCACCTTGCTGGAATGCAATATTGAGGATGTCACAGATGTATTGATTCAACTCGCAGGCAAATTCTCATAGGATCCGCTGTGGCACACCGTTGGGGCCGTTGGTACTGTGCTGGTAATGTGACACTGTGCTGGTAATGTTAACTGTGTTTCTCATCAGGACACCAATATTTTTCCATTGTTGCTACAGAGGGGATTCCATTTACCATGTTCAAATAATTTTTCAACATTTAGTCATAGGCTACAAATACCACATTTTTCTTACATCCGTTAGTCATATTCAAATATCTACACTCCAATTTCCAACACAAAAATGTATAATCTAGTTTAGGCTTCATTATGGACCAAAACTGACCAGTCGACAGGTGGCTAAAATTCATATTCCATAATGACGAGTCACAATCTCAAGCTTTCAACTACTGCACTTCTTTCTGTGATATTGTAAAATCACTGAGGTTTGTGATCAGCAGCATTGAAGGCAGCTGCTGATGGTCTGAAGAATTCTGCCTCTGTCTCCTTGTTCTGCACATTCAGAAAGCAGGGAGGGCTAGTGCAGAGGGATGTTGTCATGGTAACAGATGAAAAACAGCCATGGATGACCATGAGTGACGAAGGACTGCCAGTAGGATGGTTTGTATTGTGGAAGTTGTTTCATGACCTGATTTCATACCGCACTGCATCACGTTTAGAATTTCCACAATCACACGGCAATAAAAAGTAGCAAGCGAGTGCTAAATCAAGATTATATTATAGTACTGAAGTACACAGCTCAGTGTTTTAATACTGCTTCTCGCTCCCATTGAAATGTATATAATCAAGGCTGACGTTTGAAGTTTCTGTGTTGCATTTGTCAAATCAATTCAGACAGTACTTGGATGGAGGAATTCTAACGATGAGCATAACTTTGAATGAAAATAATGCTGTTGTTTATCTCTGCATAACCTCTTATTTCACCCTGTCTTGGGCTTGTATTTGATGAAGCCCAGAATAGCTCCTCAAGTAGCCTTTTCACTAAAACGACACAAATACGGGGCCGTAGTTGAAATGAAACATCATAGCTTTGTCCTTATCATAGTCACAGTTTGTCAAACTGACCTAGATTTTCTTTGAAACGGCTCATTTAATTCCCTGTGCTGTTGTCTCTTTCGCGTATTCCATTTCAAACAAGCCAAGAGAAGAAGATACAGGAAGGCTTATTCCATACACACAAATGATCTGATGGTCATTCACAGTGGACCGATTTCAGACTCCATATACAGTAGCTACTGTTTCTATTGTTGTTGTGGACAACCTTGGGATTCACTGTCATTTGCATGTAGTCTCATCACTATGAGGAAAGTATGTGAAAAATATTTGAGCAAAGTCTTAAAGCAGACCGAGCCACAACATTTTCAAAGCGGCAGCTGAGAGGATTCCATTTAGATTCTGTTTCCAAACAGGAATCTAAATGGAATGTGTGTTGCTGAGTTTGTGTGCACACCTTTTATGAGCAGGGAGCTTGTGAATAATACCTCGTAAACGTGTAACACCGTGGGATATGCTACACTAGTAGATCTAGATTCAGAAGGAGTATCAAAACACGTTGTCTTCAGTAAATGATGAATACTTTTACCTAGGCTATTTGGACACTTTCATTCAAGAAGCTCATTGTTGTCATTACATTGTGATGATGCAGCTACTGTGGAGCTGTTGTCCTCAGAATGCACAGGACTATAGTTGAGTGTCTGCTGTGCCGTGAGAGGGAAGAGCGACTCACAGAGAGCTCTCATTACCCTGACACCAGAGAGCCAGACTGAAGCAAACCCCTGATTGGGGCATAATACCATGGTCAGCAGGCAACACTTTGTCAAGGGGTCAAATGAGGCTCAGGCTGATAAACTAATGGGACCTATTTTCTATCGTCCGTATTCTTAAAAATACATTGATTTATTCAAGTACAAAAAGCCTTTGTTGTGATTTGTGAGCTTTTCAGTTCCAGTCGTGATGAATGCGTGTGTTATCAGAGGGGTTGGGTTGAATGCGGGGGACACATTTCAGTTGAATGCATTCAGTTGTACAACTGACTGGGTATCCCCCGTTCCCTTACTTTCCTTCTTGCTCTAATACATAGTCACAACTCAGAATAAAGGCTTGAAACAACCAGACTGAATATATTGACAGCATTGAATAATTTTGTTCTTTCTTTGTAAAGTAGTCAAGGGATACAGTACATAGACACAGTAGCAGTGCGTGGGTAAAATCACTGGGGAAACCAAGCTAGGAGGAAAAAAGCTATATTACAACCTGTGTTGTGATAATTGCGTTGTTTGCCCTATAACCTGTTAGTTCACATGCCTTGCCACCGTGACATATACTGTAGGCCTAAAGGCCGATACAAAATGAAGACACAGTGGCAGAAGAATTTCAACCATGCCTTTGTTTCATCACAAAACCGGAGAGCAACATCTGTCCTGCGGAGTCCACAAAGCATATTGCATGTAACAAACAGTTACATGACCTACAGCATGGTCTTTCAAGTTACTATTTCGTACATATTCAGACTAATAAACCACTATTGATTTAGAATATTATTTTATTTTATTTAACCTTTATTAAACTATGCAAGTCAATTAAGAACAAATTCGTATTTACATTGACGGCCTACCAAGAGGCGAAAGGCCGGAGAGTTACCACAAGTCACAAAGAAATTGGAGCTATCTCTACTATTCAGCACCATTTCAACTTCAACATTTGAACATTATTAAAGCACCTATGCTTAGTATAATACAGTGACAACTAAGATACCAAAAACGATTTTGTCCAACGTCAACTAAATATCATGTGCCTGTCCATGGCGCTGACTCCTCATCTCTTTCACGTTGCCAAAACGGTCTATGACGCTGTCATAGAGTACATGCTTTTAGTTTTTGTTGTCCTAGGCTACCTGGCTAAAATGCTTGCTCGCTAGCCCAACTTCCTTTCATGGGCAACGATTAGCTAGTTAACATTAGCCTACAACATCTAGCTACATATTGAACTTCCATCTTCTCAGGCCAGAGGCACAATGTGTGAATCTACGGTTGGATCAGAATCTTCATTATAATCAATGGCCAGTACAGAGAATTAAGTAAAACCCCAAGACTAAATCCCTATCTCCGTCCATGGCTAATTTAGGAAAGGGACCATTTTCGCTAGCTAGCTAGCCACCGGAGGACAACAACACAACGAGATGCAACAATTCAAGTGTTTTTCTGGCAATGATGTTATGCTTGATGTTATGTGATTGGTGTGAAGCCAAATCCAAACTGGCTTCCCATGACACTTTTTTTTGCACCAGGACCATTCACAGTTGACTCAGTTTAGCTCAAAGCTGATTGGCTATAAAAAAATATATATATATATTTATATCAAGGGAGGCCAAATGCTCGCTAGCTTCCCTTGCATTCAATGCTAGCGGCTGCAAAAATATCAATACTATTTTTTTTACTAGACAGCATCAGATAGATGGGCTGCACATATAGAGACAGAGGGGCGCTCTTTCGCTTGCTCGGATGCTTTCTCCGGTGAGATACATCAGCATCTTGCGAATTGAAGAAAAATTATGAAACATGAGACAAATTATTTTATGTGTTTATTTCTTTTTTTTTATTGGTCATTTTTATTGGGGATGCCTGGCTTCCTCTGGCACCCGCGAATACAAGCCACTGCACAGACATACAGTACATGTGATATGCAGATAAATACTGTTTGGGAAACTAGGCAGTAAAGCAATACAAAACAAACACATACAAACATCAACATACAGTAAAGCATATTCCATCAATCAACTCCTGTGTTTTGAAACGTAAAATTGGCCAAAACAAGGTCGACAAAAGCCCTATAAATTGCTACACTTACTAATCTTGATGACATCAAGGTCAGTTTTTGCCGTGAAGAGAGCTATGGGGCAATGATGCGCGGCAGCAGACACTCAGCAGAAGCCATTCAGATAGTCATCTGGGGCCCATGCAGCTCACAACCTCCCTGTATGGTGAACATGTTAGGAGCTACATCAGACGACTGACAGCAAATGCATGCTACATCATTGGATGTCTTGTGTAGAATGTAAGCCCTAATATGTGCACCGTGCGGCAGAACAACAAGGATGCATGGAGCCTGACATCCACCAGGTCGGTCTGCTTCAAAGAGCCACAGAGCAGATGAGTCTCTGGTGGACCATCAGACTCATTCGGACCAGGATGAGAGTTCACTTCTCACTTCTTGAGGCTTTGGAGGAGCAAATGAACCCCCTGTTTGTCTGTTGGGAGTAAACAGAAACCTGTCTTGACTTGCCTTTTTTAAAGTGGTGTGGCTGCAGTGCTTCTAGTCTGCCTCTTTTGTTTCACTTCTCTCTATCCTTCTCATCCTCTCTCTCTCCTGAAGATCAGCCAAACAAATACTTCTGCAACTTTCCCTCACCTACCTGCACACCCTGTAGTGAAGGGAAATGGGGTTGTTTTGTAAGAGTATGATGGGTAGACAGCAAGTCCCACTCAACAGCTGGAAGTCTGATCTGGTCTTTGGGTGTGACTACCTCAGAGCAAATCATGATAGAATCTTTTGTTCAGAAATAAAGAGACTTTGAAGGGTTTTTTGCAAAATGCAGAAATCAGCTGGATCATTATAGCGCCAGACCTACAGGGATTTTATGATTGAAATGAGCGGCTCATTCATGACAGAGAATCATCAAACATCATCAAAAATATTGGAAATGAATGAAAGGGAAAAACTGCTGTGATGTACTCGATGTCGCTAATGCTCTACAGAGTTGGAGTTGGTTTATAATACAGTCAGGGGGGGGAAGTCATCTGATGAAAACATAGCTTTTCTCAAAAGCTTTGAAAGTTACAGCTGAGAAACTGGAGCAGGTCTTTCTAAATAAATATTTAAGCTCCAATCCCTTACATCCCCCAGACATCTTCCCTGTAAGAAGCCCCTTTTGCCATTTGCTGATTTACCCAGCGTTTGTTTCCCTGTCGATAGGCTTTTTCCTTTCTACCAGAAAGACAGCTGCAGGTGCTTATTTTAGCCGTCAATCACAATTTACCTCTTGAAAAAAAGACAATCTCTTTGTTGGCAGTGCATTTGCAAAACATTATGTCTGATAGACCACTCTGAGGAGAGAGGAAGGGAGAGAGAGAGAGAGAGAGAGAGAGAGAGAGAGAGAGAGAGAGAGAGAGAGAGAGAGAGAGAGAGAGAGAGAGAGAGAGAGAGAGAGAGCACCATTAGCGCTGAGAGCATTAGCAGTGCTGAGGGGAAGAACTCTGTGGACCTGACAAAGTGGAGATACTACACAGAGCTATGCTGTTGCGAACCTTGAAAGGCTTCCCAGTCAAATGTGACTCACTGTGACAACGACATGTGAATCTGCTCCCAGGTGTGGTGGACTGGTCAGCTCTGCCAGGCTTATTACTTCTGCTGGTTTTTGTTTACATTTTCTGGCCCTAAAAAGCAAGGCTACGCTCTAGAAATTTACTGCCACATTGCTTTGTGAATACTTGAAGGGGAAAGAGACCGTCAACCTGAAAGAGACACTGAATAGAAATTCCTTCAAATGTAGTGCTCTGTCACTCCTTCTGAGCCACAGAACTCTGACAAGAGATTGTTTTTCAGTCATTTATTGGGAAACCACCAAGACCGTGGCCTTGTCAGACCATTAGTTGAGACACAGACAAAGACATTGGTTGGCAAGACCAAGGTCCAGACCAAGACCTTTGGTACTGAGGCCCACACCCAGATCCCTTTATACGCTATGACGAAAGAGAAATACTTCATCTCTGTCCAAGCTAGTTTTGTGACAATATTCATTTCTGTATTCAAACCCTGTTAGAACCACATTTCCCACCCAGTAGGAAAATGAATGTGTATGTGGAATGTACTGTGCTCATGTTTCTAACTAAGCACATACAGCATATCAGACAAGAAAACCAAATACCAGACCTGATAGAATTGGAGGATTTACTGTAAGCCAGGGTTTCGGTTTTCCAAGCAGCTCATATGTGGAGACAGTGAAGAGGTATTGTCAACATGTTCTGATGAAGAAGAAATGCCACTGCTGTATAACTGCCCCAAAACATCATGCCAACACAGATGAAATATGTTTAACATATGGTTGGAAAAAGGTATAACCGCTGTAACATGTGGGATATGAACCCGAGTCTCCCACAGGATCAACCAACGTATTAGACTAAGAGGAAATTCCCTCTTGGGCTGAGGGCAGACACTGGTTTTGAAGATCGCAGGAGGGGCTTCCTCATAACGTGACCATGACTGACTCCTGTCCACTACATTCACCCCCCTTTTGACCTCCTCCCCCATGATAGATTGCGCCACGTCGGGCGCCATTGTAACATGTGGGATATGAATCCGGGGGTCCCACGGGAGCAACCGACGTATTAGACCAAGAGGAAATTACCTCCTGGGCCGAGGGCAGACACTGGTTTTGAAGATCGAGGGTGGGGCTACGTCATCACGTGACCATGACTGACTCATGTCCCCTACACTGGCACAATATCTGCAACATGCAATATGGTTTGTTGGATCACCCCACAAAGTTAATTTCAGGTCCTCAGTGATACCCTCTACAGCAGCCTACATAACTAGTGATAAACACATACAGTACTGCATGATAATGTGACCCTGATAAGCGTCCTACAGGAATCCCATCTCATGTTATCTGGGATGAGTTTAGACCCATTCTGCTAATGAGGACATCCGTGAAGGCTGTGTCTGCTATATTGCAGGGGCTTGGGTCTCCAGTGCACTGTAACACGAAACACAAACCCTTCGATCAGGCCATCTATTTACGGCCCACACTTTTTACTGGAGCATAACGTATCCCTCGAAGCCTGTACTCTGTCAGAATTCGGAAGCCTGGCAGCTGACTGAGACACAGAAGATAGTGGGCTGGCTTATTCTTCCAAGTGAAACCAGGGCTAGAGTTGACCTTATTTTCTTGTACAACTGCCTCAGAATAGCTTGCATGCATGAATAGGTGCATACTGTTGTCAGATATCTGTGTACAGTCAGTATCAGCTGGATGACTGTGGGTTTGTGGCATAGACCTCCTGCATTGTCAATTTGACAATGTCCCTATCTGTGATACCTCCCTGCAGTTGGAAACCAAACTGTTTGGTTTTGGCTTTGAGCCCATGTGCTTCTTCTAAGTGCCTCCACTGTTTCAAGTCAAGTTGCGACTTTATTTTGTTTTGTCAGGGATCATCAAACAAAAGTTTACTCTCCTTTTCAAATTTTGCTTCCATAAAACATGCATATATTTCATCTTGTTGGATATGTTAGATTCATTTAATGAGCTGGTGACACTACCACTGCATTTCAAAGCACAGCTTCTGTCACCGTCTGACAGGCTGCTCAAACATCCCCCATCTTTCTCATGGGTGACATACCTCCCTATTTAAGTTTCCAACAAATGTAGCTCTTTTTTTTTTTTTTTTACCTTCGCGTCTGTCATGGCCGTTTTTCACCACAGCAAAGATGTCTATTTGTTTTGCTCCTATTTACTTTCTCTCTACAAATTTACCTTCCCCAAGTCATATATCTCTGCTGTTCTTTTTCCTGTGCACAATGTTTTCCAGGTTTTATTGCTCAAGTCGTTTGGTTGTGCTGAACTGAATCTGACATCATTGTTATAGTTGCATCAACATCAGAATTATGGCTTGAAGTAGTCTTTTGTTGGGATGTTATTTTCTGTGTAGACATTTGATTACAAAGTTTGAATGCAACATTTGAATATCCGTACTGGCCTATACAATGAGTGTACAGGAAACTGTACACCCTCCCCCCATTTTGCCCTCAGAACAGCCTCAATTCATCAGGGCATGGACTCTACAAGGTGTCAAAACCGTACCACAGGGATGTTGACTCCAATGCTTGCCACAGTTGTGTCAAGTTGGCTGGATATCCTTTGGGTGGTGAACCATTCTTGATACACATGGGAAACTGTTGAGCATGAAAAACCCAGCAGTTCTTGACACACTCACACTCCTGGCACCTACTATAGTACCATACCTTGTTCAAAGGCACTTAAATATTTTATCTTGCCCATTCATCCTCTGAATGGCACACAATTTTTTATTTTTTTATTTTACCTTTATTTAACTAGGCAAGTCAGTTAAGAACAAATTCTTATTTTCAATGACGGCCTAGGAACAGTGGGTTAACTGCCTGTTCAGGGGCAGAACGACAATCCATGTTGCAATTGTCTCAAGGCTTACAAATCCTGTCTCCTCCACATCATCTACACTGATTGAAGTGGATTTAACAAGTGACATCAATACGTGATCATAGCTTTCACCTGGATTCACCTGGTCAGTCTATGTCATGGAAAGAGCAGGTGTCCTTAATGTTTTGTACACTCAGTGTATGCCGACAAAGTATAGCTTTTCAAGTTTGGCCAAATTGTAAATGGCATGTATAATTGCCTTGGAATCATTAAAATAACCCCTGTACTGCCATTAACCCAGATAATTATAATAGCCACCCAATTAACTGCCATTAACAAATTAGTCTGATACTGAAGTGATTATAATTAGTCCACTGAATGTCCAGCCACAGGTACCACTGAATCTGCCATAGCGACATCCATTGAACAGTAGCCAAAGAACCCTGCCGCAAACCCTCCATTCGTACCGCCTAACTTTAACAGTATTTTTACAGTACATTGTATAATATTCTCCGTGGTACTGGTCCAGGCTTAACTTGAGATCACGAGAAGACTTGGAGATGTTGTTAAACACATACACCAACAAATCTGAACGGAGAGAACATCTTGTTTTATTCTATTTATTCTATTCTACAGTGATCTGCACTCGGTGGAATCTTTCAACCTACAAGGTAAACACCTTAGAAAGTCAAGGAGCTTTTGAGGTCAGTTTGACCATTATTTCATTACATTTTCACTGAAGAAAGCCTTAGTATTTAGCCTCTACTCCTGCACCTCTACAATTCATCCATAGTGGGTTTGACATTTGATTTGAATACACTTGTTGAGTCACTTACTAGTAACTAGATTAATATTTTTTGGTGAATTTATCTGAAATTGCGTTGTTCGTCACAATCACAGTGGACTTTAATGCAATCATGGTAACTAGGGCTTTTTCGTTTCCTTCATTTGTTGAGACCTTTTCCTAATTTATTGATTATTACTCAACTTCATTGAAATACATTTCAGATGTTTAGACTTGGCTTGCACCCCCAGTAAGAAGCCTCAGAATATTTCAATTTCCTTCTCTTTTCTACCTCGACTGAATATTGTTACTATATGTTGATACGAGACAGTCTCGAGACTGCCATGGATCAGTGTTTCGCATCTGCCAATGGCTATTTTACAGGATTTATGTTACCAGAGATTCTTACTGTACAGTAGTTGATGTCCTTCCTGAAAGCATTTTAGTCCTCTTTACCATGCTAATAAACATGAGTTTGGGATGCCTTTCGACTTATGAGTTAAACATGAGTTTGGGATGCCTTTCGACTTATGAGTTAAATATGAGTTTGGGATGCCTTTCGACTTATGAGTTAAACATGAGTTTGGGATGCCTTTCGACTTATGAGTTAAACATGAGTTTGGGATGCCTTTCGACTTATGAGTTAAACATGAGTTTGGGATGCCTTTCGACTTATGAGTTAAACATGAGTTTGGGATGCCTTTCGACTTATGAGTTAAACATGAGTTTGGGATGCCTTTCGACTTATGAGTTAAACATGAGTTTGGGATGCCTTTCGACTTATGAGTTAAACATGAGTTTGGGATGCCTTTCGACTTATGAATGCAAGTAATGTAGTCATGGGCAATTCGGCTACGAGTCACGACACATTTCCACATAACAGGGAGCATCATCCGTGAGCCCTGTGGTTTGTGTGCTGAGGACTCAGTTGCCTTTGAGTCACTTTGCTGGACACTGAGGTGTGACTGTCTGTTATGGCAACAGATTTTGGGGGCAGGGATGTACTCTAGGAAGGTGACATCCCAGCTTTGTGAAACTTCTTCTTGATTGTAGGAGTGACACTGAGTCAGAGGATGTATTATGTAGGCTACTGTTGACCAAAACAAATTATTGTGTCTGAATAATACCAAAGAATAATAGCACAGACCATAATCGACTCACTCCTCTCTCCGCACAAATGCCAGAATTTTTAAGACAGAGAGAACAAACAACATGTGAATTGAAAAGGCGTTTTTAAGTAATCATTCTGTTCAGGTGATTTAATGCCACAACATTGAAACGAATAACTTTGCGGTGTCCCAAATCAAATGTAGACGTCAAATACATCCACAGTTGTCTCTTTAGGAATACTATACTGCCCCCTTGTGGCTTTGGGAAAATAAATCCCAAAATGACAATGTGTTGTTTTCTTCTGATTCTGTAAATCACTTCTAGAAAAATGACATCTCATGCACCACCAGTGAGCACAAAGCATATACATAGTGGCACATTACCGTCTAGGTTTACATCAACTAAATGATGTCTCCATCCTATATAAGCTACGGTTAATGACACAACACCAAGTGTAGTCTTGATAACAGCAGGCTCCACTTGTCCACCCACCAGGGCTCTGATGACGGTCCCTACACCTTCTCGGCTCCTGTAGTGTCACACACACAGTCCCACACCATGGTCCCTCCTTTGCCACCCAGTTTTTCTCCCTCCATCTGTATCAGCGAGGGAATGAAAGGCTGCAGGGCTGGAAAAGACAGACCACAGAGATGAGTCACTTCACACATAACCACTCCTCCTACTAGTGATAGGGTTGGCATTTGGTCCCTCAGTGAGGGGCAGCCTCCACCCCCCCATTGCCTCCTGTTATTTTTGGGGCCGGTGATTAAGACTCACAACACATTGACAAGATTCGACAGCATGCGGTCATGTGTGTTCTCGTGTGTGAGGAGAAAATAATCAACTGCTATCTCTCCAAGATGAATATGAACAGCACATGCACTCCACACTATACGCAATCTACAAGCACTATTTCTTTTACACTTGTCATTGGAATTAAATGGTGTATAGCGAGTGGAATGTCATCTTTGATTTCTCTAGAAATATACACTACCGTTCAAAAGTTTGGGGTCACTTAGAAATGTCCTTGTTTTTGAAAGAAAAGCTTATTTTTTGTCCATTAAAATAACATCAAATTGATCAGAAATACAGTGTAGACATTGTTAATGTTGTAAATAACTACTGTAGCTGGAATATCTACATAGGCGTACAGAGGCCCATTATCAGCAACCACCACCATCTTCATTAAATAGTTCCCACAAAACACCAGTCTCAACGTCAATAGTGAAGAGGTAGCTGCAGGATGCTGAACTTCTAGGCAGGTTTAAAAAGTATTGGCAGCCTTGATAAATATGAGCAAAAAAGACTATAAAATAAATAATACAAATACCAGTGGTGGAAAAAGTACCCAATTGTCATACTTGGGTAAAGTAAAGATACTTTAATAGAAAATGTCTCAAGTAAAAGTGAATCACCTGGTAAAATACTACTTGAGTAAAAGTCTAAAAGTATTTGGTTTTAAATATACTTCAGTGTCAAACGTAAATGTAATTAATAAAATATACTTAAGATCAAAAGTAAAAGTATAAATCATTTCAAATTCCTTATATTAAGGAAACCAGAAGGCATACATTTCTGTTTTTTATTTATTTACAGATAGCCGGTGCCACACTCCAACACTCAGACATAATTTACAAACAAAACATGTGTTTGGTGAGTCCACCAGATCAGAGGCTGTAGGGATGACCAGGGATTTTCTTTTGATAAGTGTGTGAATTAGTGTCACGCCCTGATCTTAGATTGCTTTGTATGTTTCTATTTTTAGTTTGGTCAGGGTGTGATGTGGGTGGGTATTCTATGTTGTATGTCTGGGTGTTGTGTTTCTATGTTTAGGCCTGGTATGTTTCCCAATCAGAGGCAGCTGGTTATCGTTGTCTCTGATTGAGAACCATACTTAAGCAGACTGTTTTCCCACAATGGGTGTGGGTAGTTTTCTGTCTTTGTGTGTCTGCACAAGACAGAACTGTTTCGTTTGTTCTGCTTTGTTGTTGTTCTAGTGTTCAGTTTCTTGATTAAATTTACCATGAACACGTACCACGCGGCACCTTGGTCCTCGTCACCTTCTTCCACCTATGAATATCGTTACAATTAGACCATTTTATTGTCCTGCTAAGCATTTCAAAATGTAATGAGTACTTTTGGGTGTCAGGGAAAATGTATAGAGTAAAAGTGCATCATTTTCTTTAAGAATGTAGTGAAGTACAGATACTCCCAAAAACTACTTAAGTAGTACTTTCAAGTATTTTTACTTAAGTACTTTACACTACTGACAAATACTGAGCTATATTGTATGCTAAAAAAAATTAAATTATTTTATTTATGTTAATACAATTGCTCAAAAGGCACTCGCACATCTGAGCTATATTTTTTAATAAGTTTAATAAGTTTAATAAGATGAGAAAAAAAACAAGAAACCTGGACACTGCTCTTGATGGTATCACCGCTCTTTAATAAATTTAACAAGTAAAAAAATAAATCTCAAAGATAGAGGTCAAAATGATTGCCACCTACTGTGTTCAATATCTTTCCATACCTCACCTTGTGAGGATGACGACAATGAGCCTTTTTTCTCAAATGTTTTATGAGATTGGAGAACACATTGAGAGAGATCTTAGACCATTCCTCCATACAGAATCTTTCCAGATCCTTGATATCCTTCCTCTACGCTTGTTTACTGCCCTCTTCAATTCAAACAACAGGTTTTCAATAGGGTTCAAATCCGGAGACTGAGATGGGCATTGCAAAATGTTGATTTTGTGACCAATTAACCATTTCTTTGTGGAATGTGATGTGCGCTTGGGGTTACTGTGTTGCCGGAAGATCCACTTGCGGCCAAGTTTCAGCCTCCTGCCAGAGGCAACCAGGTCTTTAGCTAAACACGTCCTGGTACTGGGTAAAGTTTATGATGCCGATGACCTTAACATTGACCCAGCCAGGACCGATGGAAGCAAAATAAACCATAACATCAAATATCCACCACCATATTTTTCAAAGGAGATATGGGGGGGTTCTTTTCTGCTTATTGAATCCAGGGGTGCCAAAAATCTTTTTCGAGTGTTTTAATTCTTGCTTAACAAAATCACCTTTTTTTATTTCCCATTGTTTTGGAGCATACAATATCGTTCAGTATTTGTATTATTTATTTTATACAGTATTTTATGCTCATCTTTATCAAGGGTGCCAATAATTATGGACCTGACTGTATATCAAACATTTACAAATGCAGTGATTTTAAAACAATTATGAAGGGTTTATTGAATTCAGAATGAGACGGAGCAGGAATAAACACTTCTATAGAACACATCAAAGGGTTAAAATCAGATTACATCATCGACTCCAGCCGAGGAGCAGCCATCTTTTTCCAAGACCAACAATTTCACTTTCACCGAAGAAAAACAAATAGATATTTCTTTATTAATTATCTCAAACAAGCGACTATTCCATTCCTTCGAGACAAATACCAACGAACTCCAAGGGACATCGGTAAGATTTGCATGTCAATGTTTCAATAATTCTACTGTCACTGTTTTTCATGGCTGTTTCGATATGCACCACTGCCACCGGTTGCTTTGGTGATGCATTGTAACAGTGCAATAATAAGTGATGAACGGTGGATACAATGTCGCGAGGCTAGATTTGGCAAAAACATAATGGCAGATCTTGACAAGCTATTTTCACGATAACGGCAGGTTTTGTATGTTGATTGTATGTAGAAAAACTCATATGCGTGACCACAATACCATGCAACTTTTCTGATAATGTATTAGGTAACCTAACACACCTGACATTTTGAAATATTGTCTATCTACTTGGCAATAGCCCCACACGTGCATTTGTCACCAATTAAATACAGCTCACAGTGGGGGGATTTGAGCTAGATTCGATTAGATGTAGTGTTCTTATGTGAGGAAGTCTTTTTAAATGTCAAAAGTCGCAATCAGCCGTCGCTACATCTATTTTTGACTTATACATTAATTATATGTACCCATTGATTCTAGAAGAATATAACTTGTTAATGCAACTTGTTAATTTCATGCCCCATCAGAACCCAAAATATAAGTTTGTTTTACTCCAAAATTTGTAAACAGAAAATTTAAACAAACATGGTTAAAACTATCATTTTGATATCATGGATGGTCAGTCCTTGAGTCCATAGCTATGTCTATGAATTTGAGAGAGGTTACATTTCTCCAGCCCCATCCCATAGCTTTTTACCGAACTCGGAGTGGGGAACCACTTTGTTGTTGTCAAATCAAATCAAGATGACGCTGATAGACATGGCAGCTCTGTTTCTCGCTCCTTATTGTTTCTACTGCTGATTGACGCCTTAAGATTAACT
This sequence comes from Oncorhynchus keta, assembly GCF_023373465.1. Lineage (NCBI taxonomy): Eukaryota > Metazoa > Chordata > Actinopteri > Salmoniformes > Salmonidae > Oncorhynchus > Oncorhynchus keta. The sequence goes on from NC_068452.1 coordinate 24,349,461, forward strand.
CTAAATGCTCTGTTAAAACTCTAGGAGTTTATATGCCGCTTAACACTGTTAACAAACCCAACATATATTTCAAGTCTTTTCGGACTTCATTCGTTTTGAAATCCCACTCACCAAACAAACCCATGTAACCAGAAAGCGTCTCTCAAGGGAAAACAGTTTCTAGATTGAGCCAGATTGATCTCCCAGCACCGTTTCACCACTGTATGATGCACATGGATGTGACTGTGGGTGTAGGGCCTGAGGAAATAATGTATCCATCTGAGCCAGCAGCACTGTAAGGGATGGAGGAAGGAAGGAAACGGTTGTAATCAGGGGAACTTAACTGTTTTCCAAAGTGGAGGCAGGAAGTCAATCAGCTCTGGGGAGATGACAGCCAATGAATGCAGAGGAGAGAGAGCGAGAGAGAGCGAGAGAGAGAACCGTTTTTGACAAAGAGGTGCTGTGTGCTGCATTTCATGTTGAATTTGAGATAGATGGAAAACATGTATAGTACATGACGGTCTACTTCATAAACTTCCTTTCATAATTGATTTAATCTCTGTTGCAACAGATGCAGATGTATACAACGTAAATTGTCAAATCAATTACAAACTCTTGAAGGGCAGACCACCTGGAAAATTGCACACTCCTTTTCTTCTTTGCTACCATTTTCTGTCAATGTTGGTGTATCGGTCCATTGAAATGGGCCCATTGCAACTAATGGAAGAAGCGTGTTTACATTACAGTTTTACGAGGGTCTACAGAAGGGCAAAGTTGTATATTTAAAGTCTGTTTATTGAAGCAGCTAGCCTGGACAGCATCAATGTTCTCACACTCATTCAGTAGTTCATGTTGCAGTATTTTTGCAGAGCTGGTGAGAAGTTCAGTTTGCATCGAGAGTCCAAAAGATAAGATAAAAATCGAATCAAATTGTATTTTGTCACATGCACCGAATGCAACAGGTGTAGTAGACCTGACAGTGAAATGCTTACTTACAAGACCTTAACCAACAATGCTTTAAGACATTTTAAGAAAAGTAGAAAAGAGAGTATAAAAGTTCAAATAAAAGTAACAAATAATTAAACTGCAGCAGTAAAATAACAATAGCAAGGCTTTATACAGGGGGTACCGGTAAAGAGTCAATGTAGAAAATTGAAGTAATATGTCCATGTAGGTTACCAATGCAGGGTAAAAGGGGGGGTGGGGGTGGCACAAGATGTGAATTGCTAGTTTTTTTTAATTATAAAGAAAAGTTTTTCATATTTAAAAACAATTACAAAATACATTGGTGTAGTTCAGTCCAGTGTAATTCAAATGACAAAATACGTCATTATTAATTTCAAATACATAAATACTGCCCATCTCTGGGTATTCATAGTGAGACAGCACAGCGCAGGGAGAGGGCAGGCCAGACATGGTGGTTCCCTGGTGTTCTGGGGTGTGTTTTCTCAGCCCAACTGTGCTCTGTCCATATTCAGGCAGGAGGCCTGTTACACTGTTCTGACGCTGTTATTGTTACCATTAATTCCAATGAATAAATGTTATTCCTAATCTTTTCTGGGGAATCGTAAGTGTATACAGCACTTTGCAGGGCCCATGCAAACAGACTTGAATGTAATATGAATACTACAAGAGCGACATGTTTTCTGTGTGAACATGATTCAGAAAGTCATGACAAGCATTTGTTCCTCATTTATATTTGGGTTGAGTGGAATGTCGGTTCCAGTGAATTTGTTTGAATAACATGTTCACACCTCACCTACCCTCCAGTGGAATGATCCCGGTGGAATGATCCCGGTGGAATGATCCCGGTGGAATGATCCCGGTGGAATGATCCCGGTGGAATGATCCCGGTGGAATGATCCCGGTGGACATCATCCCCATTCCCTATGCAGTTAGAACTTATTCCCGGAATCACATTTCCATGGCACAGCATCAATTTCAGTAACATGAACAGCATGACAATCTAAGGGCAGTGAGTGCTAGAGATGAGCAGGGAATCGGAAGCATTTCCCACTGAGTCAGCGGGATTGCAGGCTGGTGATTGTGTTACATAAAGGACACATAGGGTCAGCAGCACTCTGTCCACTCACAAACACATTAAAGCGATGGGTCTCTGCGCTCCATGGCCACTTTGGGCTTCTAAGAAACAACTTTCTTTCAAGAGACAGATTTTCCTTTTGTCCTCACTCTGAAAATGGTTTTACTCTAGCATGTTGTCTCCATTGCTACTTTTAAATGTTCGGCATATATATAGTATATACACATGTATACCCTATCTAAACAAAAGTACTTGGACACCCTTTCAAATTAGTGGATTCAGATATTTCAACTACATCCATTCCTGACATGTGTATAAAATTGAGCACGCAGCCATGCTATCTCGATAGATAAACATTGGCAGTAGGATGGCCTTACTGAAGAGCTCAGTGACTTTCAACATGGCACCGTCATAGGATGCCGCCTTTCCAACAAATCAGTTGGGGAAATTTCAGCCCTTCTAGAGCTGCCCCGGTCAACTGTATGTGCTGTTATTGTGCAGTGGAATCGTCTAAGAGCAACAACGGCTCAGCCACGAAGTGGTAGGCCACACAAGCTCACAGAATGGGGCCGCCAAGTGCTGAAGCACGTAGCGTATAAAAATTGTCTACCAAGCTCCACACTGCCTCTGGATGAACTTGACTGGCCTGCACAGAGCCCTGACCTCAACCCCATCGAACACCTTTGGGATGAATTGGAACGACCGACTGCGAGCCAGGCCTAATCACCCAACATCAGTGCCCGACCTCACTATTGGTTTTGTGGCTGAATGGAAGTCCCCGCAGCAATGTTACAACATCTAGTGGAAAGTCCTCCCAGAGGAGTGGAGGCTGTTAAAGCAGCAAAGGTGGGGACCAACTCCATATTAATAACCATGATTTTGGAATGAGATGTTCGATGAGCAGGTGTCCACATACTTTTGGTCATGTAGTTTATATATAGTTACAGCTTGAATTTAAAGTGTATTACATGTATGTTTTGTGTCATTGGTGTAACGGTTTTCCTCCTCTTCTGAGGAGGAGTAGGAAAGATCGGACCAATGCGCAGCGTGGTAAGTGTCCATATTTTAATGAAAGATAACCGAACACTGAATAAAACAGAACAAGAAATAAAATAAAAACGAAACAGTTCTGTATGGTAAAACACAGACACAGAAAACAACTACCCACAACCCATAGTGGGAATACAGGCTGCCTAAGTATGGTTCTCAATCAGAGACAATGATCGACAGCTGCCTCTGATTGGGAACCATACCAGGCCAAACACAGAAAAACAAAACCTAGAATACACAACAGAATGCCCACCCCAACTCACGCACTGACCAAACTAAAACAGAGACATAAAAAAGGAACTAAGGTCAGGACGTGACAATTGGCCTACACACAATACCCCATAATGTCAAATTAAAATAATGTTTTTAAAAATGTTTACTAATTCATTAAAGATAAAAATGTGAAATGTCTTGAGTCAATAAATAATCAACCCCTTTGTTATGGCAAGCTTAAATAAGTTCAAGAGCACTCTGTGTGCACTAATAGTTTGTATTTTTTGAATGACTACCTCATCTCTGTACCCCACACACAATTATCTGTAAGGTCCTTGTCGAGCAATGCATTTCAAACACAGATTCAACCACAAAGACCAAGGAAGGTTTCCAATGCCTGACAAAGAAGGGCAACTATTGGTAGATGGGTAAAATAAAAAGAATAGACATTGAATATCCCTTTGAGCATGGTGAAGTCATTATTACACTTTGGATGGTGTATCAAGGAAGGAAACCGTTCAGGGATTTCACCATGATGCCAGTGGTGACTTTAAAACAGTTACAGAGTTTAATGGCTGTGATAGGACAAAACTGAGGATGGATCAACAACATTGTAGTTACTCCACAATACTAACCTAATTGACAGAGTGAGAAGAAGGAAGCCTGTACTGAATAAAAATATTCAAAAACATGCATCCTGTTTGCAATAACACACTAAAGTAATATTCAAAAGAAATGTGTCAAGGAAATAAACTTGAATTCAAATAATCATGTTTGGGGCAAATACAATACAACACAACACATCACTGAGTACCACTCTTCATATTTTCAAGCATGGTGAAGGCTGCATTATGTTATGGATATGCTTGTCATCGGCAATGCTTGTTTTTTATTAAAAGAAACAGAATAGAGCGAAGCACGTGCAAAATCCTAGAGGAAAACCTGGTTCAGTCTGCTTTCAACAGACACTGGGAGACAAATTGACGTTTCAGTAGGACAATAACCTAAAACTCAATGCCAAATATACAGTGGAGTTGCTTAACAAAACGACATTGAATATTCCTGAGTGGCCTAGTTACAGTTTTGACTGAAATCAGCATTAAAATCTATGGTAAGACTTGAAAATGGCTGTTTAGCAATGATCAACAACCAACTTGACAGAGTATTGTCCAATCCAGGTGTGCAAAATTCTTAGACTTTACCCAAAAAGAATGACAGCTGTAATCACTGCCAAAGGGGATTCTAACATGTATTGACTCAGGGATGTGAATACTTACATTTGATAATTCTGTATTACACTTTCAATAAATTTGCTAAAATTTCTAAAAACATGTTTTTACTTTGTCATTATGCGGTATTGAGTGTAGAGGATGAGAAAAAAATCTATTTAATTCCATTTGAATTCAGGCTGTAACACAACAAAATGTGGAATAAGTATGAAATATGAATACTTTCTGAAGGCAATGTACAGTGCGAAAGTATTCGGCCCCCTTGAACTTTGCGAGCTTTTGCCACATTTCAGGCTTCAAACATAAAGATATAAAACTGTATTTTTTTGTGAAGAATCAACAAGTGGGACACAATCATGAAGTGGAACAACATTTATTGGATATTTCAAACTTTTTTAACAAATCAAAAACTGAAAAATTGGGCGTGCAAAATTATTCAGCCCCCTTAAGTTAATACTTTGTAGCGCCACCTTTTGCTGCGATTACAGCTGTAAGTCGCTTGGGGTATGTCTCTATCAGTTTTGCACATCGAGAGACTGAAATTTTTTCCCATTCCTCCTTGCAAAACAGCTCGAGCTCAGTGAGGTTGGATGGAGAGCATTTGTGAACAGCAGTTTTCAGTTCTTTCCACAGATTCTCGATTGGATTCAGGTCTGGACTTTGACTTGACCATTCTAACACCTGGATATGTTTATTTTTGAACCATTCCATTGTAGATTTTGCTTTATGTTTTGGATCATTGTCTTGTTGGAAGACAAATCTCCGTCCCAGTCTCAGGTCTTTTGCAGACTCCATCAGGTTTTCTTCCAGAATGGTCCTGTATTTGGCTCCATCCATCTTCCCATCAATTTTAACCATCTTCCTTGTCCCTGCTGAAGAAAAGCAGGCCCAAACCATGATGCTGCCACCACCATGTTTGACAGTGGGGATGGTAGGTCCAGGGTGATGAGCTGTGTTGCTTTTACACCAAACATAACGTTTTGCATTGTTGCCAAAAAGTTCAATTTTGGTTTCATCTGACCAGAGCACCTTCTTCCACATGTTTGGTGTGTCTCCCAGGTGGCTTGTGGCAGACTTTAAAATACACTTTTTATGGATATCTTTAAGAAATGGCTTTCTTCTTGCCACTCTTCCACAAAGGCCAGATTTGTGCAATATACGACTGATTGTTGTCCTATGGACAGAGTCTCCCACCTCAACTGTAGATCTCTGCAGTTCATCCAGAGTGATCATGGGCCTCTTGGCTGCATCTCTGATCAGTCTTCTCCTTGTATGAGCTGAAAGTTTAGAGGGACAGCCAGGTCTTGGTAGATTTGCAGTGGTCTGATACTCCTTCCATTTCAATATTATCGCTTGCACAGTGCTCCTTAGGATGTTTATAGCTTGGGAAATCTTTTTGTATCCAAATCCGGCTTTAAACTTGTTCACAACATTATCTCGGACCTGCCTGGTGTGTTCCTTGTTCTTCATGATGCTCTCTACGCTTTTAACGGACCTCTGAGACTATCACAGTGTAGGTGCATTTATACGGAGACTTGATTACACACAGGTGGATTGTATTTATCATCATTAGTCATTTAGGTCAACATTGGATCATTCAGAGATCCTCACTGAACTTCTGGAGAGAGTTTGCTGCACTGAAAGTAAAGGGGCTGAATAATTTTGCACGCCCAATTTTTCAGTTTTTGATTTGTTAAAAAAGTTTGAAATATCCAATAAATGGCGTTCCACTTCATGATTGTGTCCCACTTGTTGTTGATTCTTCACAAAAAAATATGGTTTTATATCTTTATGTTTGAAGCCTGAAATGTGGCAAAAGGTCGCAAAGTTCAAGGGGGCCGAATACTTTCGCAAGGCACTGTATATACTAGAATTTGAAATGGTAAAACATCAAGAGGTATAGGCTACATCCCTATTTGGTAATACTGGAGCACAGGTCGTTGTGTTGTATAGTATATCTGTTCCATTGCAGTAGTATCTGCCTCATTATTTTATCATAGGTCATTTTAGTTGGACTAAATGACGACCTCAAACTCTCCCAGTAACATTGTTTGAATGGAAACTTGCCATCTGGAAAGCAGAGCAGCACTCCCCAACTGTGATTTTAGACCAAAACAGATACTCCCTCCCTCCTCCCATGCCCATGCCATGAGTCCCAACATGCCAATGGCCAAGTGGAAGGCTATTTCTGTCTGCGGTCGGCCGGTCCAGTCGCCCCCTCCTCCACTGACCCAATGCTGAGTGCAGTGGCCCATTCCGCTGCCTGGACCCTACAGGGGCCCGTCCAGCAGGGGAAGTGGGAGGGTCAGACACCATGTGTGAAGTTCTCAGTCATGGCCACTGGAGAATTTATTAGACTTATGGGAAAGTTACAGTGTTTGAAATGGGGGAATATTGTGTGGGGGGTTGAGGATGAGGAAGTCCCCCTCCTCTTTCTGCAGTGCTGCAGTAGTCAGTCTCACACTGTTTTCTTTTGTGCAGTTCTGAGTGCAGTGAGACCCATATGGCCTGAGATACACATGGCAAAGGAGGCTTTTTTTCCTGTCTTTTTTCCAGCAGCTTATTCTGGCAAGTCACTATCATCTATTTTTAGCCATACAGTAGACCTCCTCTGGCTAACTGGTGGCTATTGAGGTTCAAGTTATAAATGTGTAATGTGGTAACATACCATTTTTTTCTCTATTCCACAGACATTTGAGTTTTTTCCCAATCCTCTTTCTGTCACCACTGAGGATTTTTCATTTCAACTTCTTCTGTTCTAACTCCTGTTGTGCTGAACTGCTTTTAAGCATTACTATTTCCTGATAGGTCTTCTCATGAATGATCCAGATAACAATCAGATCACAGGCTTTGCCTTCCATGTCTGTCAGTTTTTTTCTACAGATGTGTCCCAAAAAGTCTCAAATGAGTCCATGCACTGTGATCAGATTTGACATGGCTTATCTACTTAGCATCAAATTGCATTTACACCAACCACGAGGACAAACACGATGACCATGGATCCATGATAACACTTTTAACCCTCAGGATAGGGTGAAATTCTTACTACGATGACACTCAATGCTTAGTCATGTGCACTATGTGGCTCACTTCCTGCCCTAGGTGGTGACACGGTACATCCCAATTCAGTGGACTGCAAGTGAACTCGGGTGAGGCAGGCTTTGAGCTGTCGCCTCGGCCCCAACAGAGGTGGCCTCATGCTCACTAGGGGTTTAACCTTGTGGTACACAAGGAACCTATGAAATAGATATGCTGTGTCAGTTCAAAGGGACAAAGATTTAGTGTTGGCATCATGTGTATTTTGAAGAATGTGCAGGGGACAAGTATTAATTTCTACACTATTGTGAAACCAATCCACTGCCAGTAGGCCTTGTGGGTTACACAGAATCAAACCCCTGCTGAGATGGCAGAGTTGTTAATTGTGTCAGGAAGAGGCCAGCTTTTGAGTCATACAGGCAGCCCATTGTCTGGACATGTATACACCCTCATCTGCCTCTTGGTTATAATTTACTGAGGCAAAGTGTTTCATCATTTTCCTTCAATTCGCGAGAGGCTGAATATATCTAACAGGAGAAAGCATCTGAGCAAGCAAACAGCACCCCTCTGTCTCTCTACGTGTAGGCCATCTATCTGATGCTGTCTGGTCCAAACGAGGATGACATTGTTGCCGCCATAGCATTGAAGGCATGGGAAGCCAGTGAGCATTTGGCCTCCTTTGATTAAAAAAAGTATCAAAAATGCGTTGAGCTAAACTGAGCGAGCTTAACTGTGAATGGTCCTGGCGCAACAACAAAAAAGTGTCAAAGGAAGCCAGCTTGGATTTTGGCGTCACTCCTATCAAATCCCATTGAGAGCATACGTCATTGACAGAAAAACTTGAATTGTTGTATCTCGTTGTGTTGTTGTCCTCTGGTTGCTAGCTAGCTAACTACAATTGTCCCCTTCCTAAATTAGCCATGGATTGAGATAGAGATTTGGACTTGTGGTTTTACTTAATTCTCCTTAATGGCATATGATTATAATGGCAATTCTGATCCAACCATTAATTCATACATTGTTGTGCCCCTGGGCTGAGAGGATGGAAGTTCAATATGTACAGTAGCTAGATGTAGAAGGCTAATATTAACTAGCTAACATTGCCCATGAATGGAAGTTAGGGTAGCAAGCAAGCATTTTAGCCAGGTAGCCTAGGACAACAAAAAATAAAGGTGTGTAGTGTATGACAGAGTGATAGTTTGGTCAACATGAAAGAGAGTAGGATGGCATTGGTGTTTCTCTTTAGTAGGGTGAGTTTTTCTACTTGCACGAACGCGCACACACACACACACACACACACACACACACACACACACACACACACACACACACACACACACACACACACACACACACACACACACACACACACACACACACACACACACACACACACACAGAAATCAGAACCATGGACAGCCACATCATATTTAGCTTACATTGATTGGATTAAATAGGTTTAGGTATATTTTAGTTGGCACTGTATTAGATTAAGCAGAGGTGATTTAATGATCAAATCAAATCAAACTTTATTTGTCACATGTGTAGACATTACCATGAAATACTTACTTACAAGCCCTTAACCAACAGTACAGATAATATTTACCAAGTATACTCAAATAAAAAGTAATAATAAAAAGTAACACAATAAGAATAACAATAACAAGGCTATATGCAGGGTGCACCGGTACCGAGTCAGTGTGCAGGGGTACAGGCTAGTTGAGGTAATCTGTACATGTAGGTGGGGGCAAAGTGACTATGCATAGATAACAAACAGTGAGTAGCAGCAGTGTACAAAAAGTAGGGGGGGGGGTCAATGTAAATTGTCCGGTGGCGAATTTATTAAATTGTTCAGCAGTCTTTTGGCTTGGGGGTAGAACTTGCAACCTTCCGGTTACTAGTCCAACGCTCTAACCACTAGGCTACCCTGCCGCCCCAACTTGCGGTAACTCTCTGTGATTCTTAATCTATAGTTGTTTAGTGGTCTAAGAATGTCGGAAACATTAACTTGCTTGACCATTCTGTAGGTCATGTAACTGTACGTTACATGCAATATCCACCGTGGACTCTACTGGACAGAGGTAGCTATCAGGTTTTGTGATAAAACAAAGGTGTTGTTGAATTTATTCGTCCACTGTGTCTTCTTATTGTCTCTGCCTTTAGGCCTATATATCACGGTCCCAATGCGCAAATATGGCTTCCCCAGTGATTTTACCCACACACTGCTACTGCATATCAGTAGGGGGCAGCATAGAGACCCTGAGGGATGACTGCTCTAGGAGATGAAGTCGCAGCTGGACTCTATGGCTTCAGTGTGCCTGTTTTCCATATCTTAAGGCTGCCACTCCAGTGAAGAGCCACTGATCTATAAATACCTATCCTGTTATTGTTTAGCCCCAACCAACACGGCACTCTGCTCACCAATTAGCGTCACCACGGCAACCCACTCCAATGAGATGCAAACTTTCAAGCTGAAAATCAAGTCTCAATCTGGTTTACATGGTGTATAATTTCCTTTTGAGAGAATATTTTTTCTCATTGGTGAAGGGATGGTAGTCTCATTTCAAAGTGACTGGGAAAGGGGGTTCAATGCTAAAAATATATTTTATTTGTGTGCCAGTTTTCCAGCGCCATGACCTATTTAGTTGTACAGCAGCACTGCCAGACAGTGTCCTCTCCTTGCTCCCTCTCGTACTGTCACAGGTAAACCCAGATAACGCCTCAAGGTTGTCTCACCCAGTTTAAATATTCTCCTCCTCTACCACTGTGCTGTAAATCATCAATTGAACATTTACTTTCAATTTACTTGAAAGGACTTCTTATAATCCAATATGTGTTTATTTTAATTGATAATATCCTTTCCTTAATGTCTTTAAGTTAAACCCAAACATCATCATAGAGGTTGGGTTAGAAAAATATATACTAAATTACCGAAATAACAATGGTGACACATGGCTGAAGTTTCCTTTCCTTTAGGGATCAGTCATTTTGAATAAAAAATCAAATAAAGGCACTGCCAGGGTTAGGAACAGAACATTCTTGAAAATGACATGTAA